>NC_043979.1:46735760-46871987 GCF_902148855.1 Sphaeramia orbicularis | reverse complement strand
AGTTGAATCAATGACAGTGGATGGACACATTGTTTTCATATATTTGACAAATAAAAACGTATAAAAACCCCTACAAAATAAAAATTGTGGAGAAATAGGCAAAAAGGCAGTAAAATCAAGTATCAAGCATAAGCAACAAAATGAACAAAAACAGTCAAAGTAATTAATAAAATTAACATAAATGAATAATAAATCAAAATAACAAAGAACGTGAACAAAGTAAGTTTGATAAGGCTCCGTAGTTACCATGGAAACACCATCATCTCTACAACATTGATTCACCAGTAAAACCCATGGAGCTGGATCAATGACAGTGGATGGACACACTTGTTTTCATAGATTTTGATAAGTAAAATGAACAAAATGTATGAAAAAAAACCTACAAATTAATAAATGGGAAAAAAATAGGCAAAAATGCAATAAAAATCAATTATCAAGGATAAAATAAGCAACAAATTGAACAAAAACACCAAAGTAATGAATAAAATGAACATAAATTAATAATATAAACCAAAAATAACACAGAACATGAGCAAAATAAGTTTGATAAAGCTCCGTAGTTACCGTGGAAACACCGTCACCAGTAAAACCAGGAGTGATAAATCAATAAAGTGGATGGACACACTGGGTTTATGTGTGAACGATATATTTTGTTGAAAAAGTCACATTTTCTTCATTTTTCTCTGTTTCTGATTTTATGACAGTTAACTTTAACCTGAGCTTTAATTAAATCTGGGGAAACACCTGATTTTTATTGAAGAAATGCAAAATACAGGGTAATATTTATAATAAATGCTGATAAATTGCTTTAGAAAGGTTAAACAGACAGACATATTCATTTGGGAGCTGATGTAAAAGTAACGCTGGGGGTTTAGGGGTTAAGCGGAGCGGCAGACGTGGCGGTGCGCAGAGCGGCCGAGGCCTGGAGCTGTGATGTACGACGTGACTCAACAGAAACTCATCACACTTTTAATGATTTTCATGCTCCAGCTCCTGACCTGCTGCTGGTAGAGGACACACAGAAGGCAGTAAATTTAGACCACACAGTAGGACTCACACCAACTCCACACTTTATTAATAGCTTTGGCTTTATTTCTGGGCTTTATCGTAGCGGTAGCGGTGGAAGATGAGAATCATCCCTGCTTATACCAGTAGAACGCTTTTTCATTGACCCTCAAATTGCGCGAATATAACTTGTGCATAAAAATTTACCGACAATCTCCCGTTTTTGTGCTGGCAAGAGGTGGATTTTTGGGCGTAGCGCAATTGGTATATCACGCAAAACTGCAATGGAAAGATCTTTTCTGCAACTAGACTCACGTGAATAAAAAGAAAAAAAAAAAAGGATGTTGATGAACGTTACAACAAGAGAAGAAGAGTTTTAAAAGAAATATGTCGCAGTATGTGTGGACACACCAGTAAAGCCATAATTTTTAATTTAGTATGAGATAGAGGGGTAAATATAATAATAATGAAAGTATCTGTAAATCAACATATTTATGCATCATGTTTATGGAATGACTTCTGGTGTTATTATCTCGCGATAATAAATAATCATCACATTTGGGATTTAATGAAAAACAGACATTATTCACTTCGTTTTTCAACATTTCGTAAATATCGGTAAAGTTTTGTGCAGATAACCAATGGAAAAGCCACTAATTTTGCCAGAACTCTCGTTTTTCAATTAAAAGTTTTTGCGCTGGCAAGAGGTGGTTTAGCGGGTGTAGCACAATTGGTATATCACGCAAAACTGCAACGGAAAGACCTTTTCTGCAACTAGTCACATGAATGAAAAAAAAAATTTTTATAATCTTGACAAATTTACAACAAGAAAAGAAGAGTTTAACAGAAACATGGTGCGGATATGTGGACACACCAGGAAACCCAATCATTTTTGAATTTAGTACGAGATAGAGGGGTCATATATAATAATAATGAATATATCTGAAAATCAACACCATATTTACGTTCATGTTTGTGGATGACTTCTCGTGTCATCTCGCAATAATAAATAAACAAATCATTGCATTTGTGATTTAATGGGAAAAAATGACATACGCACTTCTTTTTTTTGACACTTGGTAAATGTTGTTAAAGTTTGCGCATATGTCCAATTAAAAAGCGACTATTTACTCGTAGAAACCGTGTCATTTATGCTGATCCTACAAAATAACAAGTGGTTCCAGGTACAACAAGCCCCGCCCCTTGCGAGCATTGTATCTTATTTTGTCATGGATCCGTCTGATGTCATCATGTCTATGCGTGTGCTGATGTCATATCAATTCCCTCTATATGTGGCAAGTTTGAAGTAAATGGAAACAAAATTGATGTTTTTTTTATAGACATTTGAAATTTGGCCATCTAAGTAAATGGGAGAAGAAAAAAGATTTTTAAAAATTCATCAAAAATTAGAACTTTGACCTACTTTTCCAAAATATAACCATATCTGTTCTGAGTCACTGGCAATCTGTAAACCTAATTTGGTGTGAATTCAACTATAATTCTGTTGCTACAGACATGAGAAATTTCGCCGTTTTAAGTAAATGGGGATTTTTTTTTTTAAATTCATAAAAATTTAAACTTTGACTACTTTCCCCAAAATGGAATGACATCTATTCTGAGTCACTGGCAATCTATAAACCCAATTTGGTGTGAATTCAACCAAAAGTTTTGCTGCTAAAGTGTAAACAAACAAACAAACAAACAAACCAGACCAAAAACAATACCCCTTCCACCCCTTTTGGGGCTGGGGGGGGGGGGGGGGGGGGGGGTAATAACATACAGAATTTAACAACATGGACTTGTGCTACATCCACTAAATCCAGTTCTGTCTATTTAAACCAGGGGTGTCAACAATTTTCTGTCGTACACATCGTCCGACAGCAGAGACACATGTAATAATGATCATGTGGAACAGGAAAAAGCTGAAGAACCAGTTAATCAGGTGATAGCCCATGTATCGTTCCTTATATTTGTCTGAAATTACCTTTTCTTTTACTTTATTAGAACTCAACTCATATTCAGTTATAAAAAAAAAAACCTAAATAAATCACTGAACGTCAAAGTAATAAACCAATTAATGCAGAACTGAGCATTTAACTGACCATAAAACAAATCAGGTGGAAGTGATTATTATCCTTTAGACGTTATTTCCCCAATTCCAGTTCCGAAGCCTGATATTAACCATCGTCCACTAACGGCGCCAACTTTTACCCATAATGATAGTTTGTAAAATGTCCTTTTGGGTCTAATGCAGCGCATCAGTGTAGAGTTCACTAAAGAATTAAGATAAAAGATGGCTGTGATTAAAAAACATTATGATGCGATTTTTTTGTCCACATCACCCACCTCTGTTATAGCAGTGGTTGGTTGAGTAAGAGTAGAGATTGAACCCATAAAGACCCAGTACTACTTTTATAGTAGTTCCCAAATGGATTTTTCTCTATATTTAACCTTTCTTAAGTGATTTATCACCATTATTTATATTATCCTCTGTATTTTGAGTTTTTTCAGTGAAAATCAAGTATTTCCCCCACATTGAATTCACTGATCATGTAGATGTTATAAAAACTCAGATTAAAGTGAGGGTTATTATATCAGAAAGAGAGAAACTCAAGAAAGATATCAATAACAAGTGTGTCCATCCACTATCACTGATCCAACTCCATGGATTTTACTGATGACGTTGTTTCCACGGTAACTACGGAGCCTTATCAAACTTATTTTGTTCACGTTCTTTGTTTTTTGTGGATTCATTATAATTTATGTTCATTTTATTCATTACTTTGGCTGCTTTTGTTCTTTTGTTGCTATTTTATCCTTGATACTTGATTTTTACTACATTTTTGCCTATTTTGTCCACTTATATATTATTTTGTAGCTTTTTTTTAATGCATTTTTGTTGATTTATTTATCAATATATGGAAACAAGTTTGTCCATCCACTGTCATTGATTCAGCCCCGTGGGTTTTACTGATGACGGTGTTTCCATGGTAATTACGGAGCCTCTGAACGTCCAAATGGGTCATATCTGATGACCATGAAAAGATGAATAACTGCATTTTGTTCACATTCAGTGTTATTTTGTTGGTTTATTATTAATTTATGTAAATTTTATTCATTACTTTGGCTGCTTTTGTTCATTTTGTTGCTTTGCTTTTGTTCATTTTGTTGCTTATTTTATCCTTGATACTTGATTTTACTACATTTTTTGCCTATTTTGTCCACATTATATATATTTTGTAGCTTTTTTTTATGCGTTTTGTTGATTTTATTTGTCAAAATATATGGAAACAAGTTTGTCCATCCACTGTCATTGATTCAGCCCGTGGGTTTTACAGATGACGGTGTTCCATGGCAACTACGGAGCCTTATCAAACTTTTTGTTCACGTTCTTTGTTTTGTTGATCATTATTAATTTATGTTAATTTTATTCATTACTTAGGCTGTTTTTGTTCATTTTGTTGCTTATTTTATCCTTGATACTTGATTTTTACTACATTTTTTGCCTATTTTGTCCACATTATATATTATTTTGTAGCTTTTTTTTCATGCGTTTGTGTTGATTTTATTTATCAAAATATATGGAAACAAGTTTGTCCATCCACTGTCATTGATTCAGCCCCATGGGTTTTACTGATGGCGGTGTTTCCATGGCAACTACGGAGCCTCTGAACGTCCAAATGGGTCATATCTGATGACCATGATAAGATGAATAGCTGCATTTACACCAATTATTTCCATATATTGATAGAATTAATGGATCAACAGGTGTTAACAGTTTAGATCAGTCGATGGTTTTGGTCGACAGTGGGTGTTTGGGTCTTCATGCTGCAGGAGCTAAACATCCTGCAGACGCCTGGTTTTTACACAAGACGGTGACGACATTCAGGGACAGATGAGTCGGTGTGTGTTGGAGTGTGCGTGTCCGTGTGTGTGTGTGTTAGGTCCAGTCGTCCTCTATTTCACAGGAGGCCGACTGGGAAGCAGGTGATGGAGTACGTTTCATCATCCGACAGCTGTGGACGCACGACACACACAAGCGCATGAAACCAGGTATCTGAGAGGCTGAGGTCAGATTAGATCAAGCTGTCGTCGCCAGAACCACCAGGAGTCGCGGCGGTGTGACTGTGGGCGTTTGTGCGGTGTGCAGAAGCTGATGTGTTGAAAGAGCTGTGCTGCGTTTAACCTCCGGGCCCCGCTCGGTGTCGGTCAGGGTTATCCCACGCAGCGACACAGACAGCTGGAAAGAACCGGTCGACTGGACAAGCCGGCCACCACTGGACACACACACACACACGCAGACACACACGTACACACACATGTACACACACTGGGTTAGAACGGCAGTAGAAGGAATCGGCATCAACACAGAGAGTCACTGGGAGTCTTGGCACATCCAGACAAGGCTATTGTTTCAGCTGAAATTTAAATAACACGTGGTAGGAGGTGGAAATCTGGAGTTCCAGCTTTGAGCGAAATGAGATCATTACAGTTTGATCTGTTGAACCGGAGTGGGCGGAGAACTGGTGTCTAAAATCAGCCCAGTATGACTACAAATTAAACACCAAAAACTTACATTTACAGTCAGGGCAGAACGTTGTTGTTGTTGCTGTTATTTTCACTTTGGTCTAGGGGTATGATTCTTGCTTGGGGTATGAGAGGTCCCAGGTTCAAATCCCGGACGAGCCCCATAAATATGTGAAACCTGAAGGTGAAACATATTACAAAGGACACCGGAGTCAAAGAATATAATTCAGAAGAATGTATTTTATTATATTTGATTTGTTTTTGTTTCGTTCTTCATTGATTCACTTCTTTTGTTGAAAACAAGCTGCTTTTAATTGAGCAGAATCCAAACCCCTTTTAAACCCCGTGCCCAAAGTAACAAAAGAAAAGACCAGAGTGGTCCGGCAAAAATAAACATATGACATGAAATAAACATACTTCAAAATCCTTCCTTAACTTTTTGAGTTATCTTGCTAATAGAAAAACAAACAGACAAAAGCCCCATGAAAACATAACCTCCTTGGCGGAGGTAAAATGATAATGATAAACTTTATTTTGAACATAAATAGGAGTAAAATGTAAAGGTGAACAAAAGGAACTCTCCAAAATATTGAAGGCACTAAGTTCATAAAAAAAGAAAAAAAAAAAGAAAAAAATGTCCCACGGTGTACAGCTATTTCATTCATTAACAAGAAAAGCACTCAGAGAGCGCACACCTCCGCCCGCCAAGACAGAATTAATGACATTCTTCTGGTTCAATCACGTTCCATGCATGAAACCACCTGGTATTACAAAAATGTCATCATTAAATTTAAGTTACAATTAAACTGACACTTATCAGCTGTAGTTTTTACATTTTCAAAGGACTTTAATTAAAATACTTTCGTTAGGTCAATAGCGTAATAAATTATTAGCAAAATGCTACTACGTTATTGTCTCAAAAACTTTGTTATATTATTACGGTATTGGATTTATACCTCCGCCAAGGAGGTTATGTTTTTGCCAGGGTTTGTTGTTGTTTGTTTGTTTGTCTGTTTGTTTGTTGTGTCAGTTAGTGTGCAACAAACTGAAAAGTTATGGACAGATTTGGATGAAATTTTCAGGGTTTGTTGGAAGTGGGATAAGGAAGAAATTATTAAATTTTGGTGGTGATCGGGGGTGGGGGGGCCCACGGGGGGGGCCACTGATCAGCCTTGGCGGAGGTCTGCGCTCTCCGAGTGCTTCTAGTTCCATTTAAAATGGCCAAAAATAACATCATTCGCAGGTATATGTGTTATATGTAGACATAATAAGCGTATTTTATGTATTATTATCATGTATTAAGTGTCTATGATGCTGTTGCTGTCTGATAATTTATGCTGTTGATGTAAATTGATGGTTTACAGTTCATCTGAACTGGAGATGCAGGTAAAATCCCAAAAATACAACATAATGTGTGAAGATATAATGCATATTCTAGGTCACATAAAGATCTGGTTTGGTAAATGTAGCCTATATAGCTATTGGTTAAGAATTGGAACTTCACTGATCAGTTTCATCCATTTCCTTTATGATAGAATAAGAACTGGCTGTATTTTGGATTAAGTATTCCAGCATCTACAGAATAAAGAATAATAAACAAGTGTACAAAGTTCCAGCTGAACCAGTGGACAGTAACAGCGCTCTGCCTTCTGTTCCACATTTCCATTCTAACCACAGGCTGGTCGTGCATTTTGAAGCTGGATTTACTACGACTGGAGCGTCTTAAAATATGAATGAGGATAGTAAGAGTGACTTATTTACTACAGCTGGTACTGATGGCATGAAACGGCAAAAAACATTAAAAAAAAACCCAAGAGCGTCTCATGCTGCCGTTCCTGTTGTAAAGAGGGCTGCTGTCAGCTCTAATAAGCACAGGAAGTACAGAGACTGGATTTACAGAGGAAACAGTTGACGATAAAGACGGTAAAATGACTAAAACTGTTGAACACAGCCATGAGTTGAGCTGAGATGGACGAGTGATTTGTTGATGGTCTGCATTCATAGATGTATATTTGAAAGCATGTGCAATGGATTTTTTTCAGGGCTGATCTACCAATTACTAGTACTAGATAATGAACTGATCTAATATTTAGAACTGACTACATTTACAGTAAAACTAAAACTATTTCTGTGAAATATCGACTCCAAAACCAATTCATTCATTCATTTTAGCAACTGCTTAATCCTCTAGAGCAGGGCTGTCAAACTCATTTTAGTTCAGTTCCACATTCAGCCCAGTTTGATCTCCAGTGGGCCGAACCAGTAAAATAATAACAGTGAAAAAAGTGAAATTATTATATGATCAGGTTTACATCTACAAAGTTTCCTTAAAAATCTGAATAACATGAACAACTTGAATTGTCTTAAGAAAAACAAGTGTAATTTTAACAATATTCTGCATCCGTTTATCAGTTATCATTTACACATGTGCGCTACAATCGCACAAAACATTTAGTAACAGGCAGAATGTTGGTCAAATTGTATTACTTTTCTTAAGACATGGTAATGTTAACATTTCATGTAATTTTACTTTTTTACACCTAAAAAATAAAGATAAAATTTGGGGTTGTCATTATATAGACTATTCTGATAATATTTTACTGGTTCTGACCACTTGAAATCTAATTGGACTGTATGTGTCTGTACGTGGAACCTGAATTAAAATGATTTTGACACCATTGATTGTTCATATCTTCAGTGTAATTTTGCATTTCACACATTCATCCCGCGGGCCGGATTTGGCCCCCGGGCCGCATGTTTGACACCTGTGCTGGAGAGCACATCCTGATCTAATACTCTACTAGTGACCATTAATGTTATACCTGCAGTAACCTCATATTTTAGGTCATTTTAAATGTATTAAAGCCAGTAATGTAATAATATAACAAAGTTTTCCCACCAATAACGTAATAGTATTTATTTATTTATTTATGTTTATTTATTTATTTTGAACATGCAAAGAAACAAAAATAAAACACAATAATGCAAAATAAGACAAAAAAAAAAACTTTAAATGAGCAGAATCTGTCTTCAAGTATGTGCAAGTCTGAATTTTGCATGTTCGAAAAGGAGTAGGAAGGGAATTTATTTATTTAACGCATAAAGAGCCAGTACTACTTTGGTGGCCGCTCCCAAATGAATTTTTCTCAATATTTAATATTTTTAAGTGGTTTATCACCATTATTATAATATTATCCTTTTGTATTTTGCATTTTTTCAGTGTTAATAATGTATTTATCTATATTTAATTAATTGATCATGTAGATGTTCATTAAAGCTCACAGTAAATTCAAAAGTTATGATATCATAAGCAGAAAAAAACTGAAGAAAAGTGACTTTTTCAGCAATATATCAATATCTGAACATAAACCCAGTGTGTCCACCCACTGTCATTGATCCAACCCCATGCTTTTGCATGTGCACCGCTTTAGCTTAGCACCTGCATTGTTAGGCTAGCATGTCTTGACCACAAAAATCCTCTAGTTCATATGTTTTTCTGCTCTACGCTCTCTTTACCACAACTACTTTCTAAAGCTGTAAAATAGATCTTTTAGGCGGAATATGACCTCTGCTCTGAGTTCATCGCAGGCAGGTGTGAGTTTAATCAAAACCACACACACACACGAATCAAACCTGACTGTTCAGTACCTCTTAAAATAAAAAAACAAGATACAGTTGGAAAATATAACTCAGAATATAACTTAAGACTTGCAAAATTAAAAAGACTCTTCAAGCAAAACAACTTTGTAATGTAAAGATTAAGCAGACAACTAATGATGTACTTTTCCTCTCCTCCATTTTGGTTCATGATGTATGATTATGATATTCACCCGACATAGTAAAATTTAAAGTCACATTCAACTACCATTTAATACGATTCGTTTAACGTATTTATTTTTTTTTCTGTTGTGTTCTTGGTGTTATTATTGTTACTGTAATTATTTTGCATTGTGTGCTTGTTGTTAAATTTTGGATTTTGTGTTGTTGTGTTGAGTGTATGTACGTCCTGTTTGTTGAGTGAGTTGTGGGAAATTATGGTGCTTTGTTTTTATGTTGTTAATGACCTTAGGAAGACTAACTGCTGTGGTGTGCAGCAGCTAATGGGGATCAAACAAACAAATAAAGAAGTTATTACATTATTGGCCTAACTAAAGGATGTAATTAAAGTTCCTTGAAAATGTAATACCTACAGCTGATAATGTAATAATACTTAATAGGACTGGTTTCTGGAAATAAATGTTTTTACATAGTTTTCGTGCAGGCTGGATTGAACCCTAAGACGGGCTGGTTTGGACGTGTGCCACATGTTGACACCCTGCTTTAGAGCAATAATATACAGTATGTTTGATGGTCTCTGAGCAGACATAAGACACTGACAGTGTTTGGGATGTGGACAGACTTCTGCCTCTGTTGTTTCCGTGTACCAGCCTCACATTACTGTCTGTTTACTGGATATGTGATCATAAGTTACAACACAAAAGGGGACATTTGCACATCGCACCGGCGCTTCCACTCACCCGTCTCTAGAAACGGTCAAAAATGGGACTAAATGGTCACAGTCTGGAGCCCTGAAATTACAGTCATTTCAATTTCACTCTTTACTGGTTATATGCAATGCCAACCTTCGGCAGCTCTGCACAAAGTACTGTGTCCTCGTAGAAAGCTGAAAAGTGACTGTGAAAATTCAGAATATGCAAAACCACAGGATTTCCAAATTGTACTTAATGTGCAGATATTACAGATATTATTATGCATATTGTGTCTTAGACGTATACAGCATGGTAAGAAAATAACGGGGCTTGAAGAGTCAGATTTAGTCCATGTGTTTCAGACGCTGTATACGGAAAAATAATCAATACTTATTAACCCATAAAGACCCAGTGATACCTTTGTGGCATTTTTCTCTATTTAACCTTTTTTATGTAATTTATCACCATTTATTATATATTATCTTCTTATTCTGCATTTTTTCAGTGAAAATCAGGTATTTTCCTATATTTATTTCACTGATTATGTAGATGTTCATTAAAGCTCAGAGTAAATTCAAAGGTATTGTATCAGAAACAGAGAAAACTGAAGAAGAAAAAGTGACTTTTCAGCAAATGAATGAATGAATGTATTCTGAAATACAAATACAAAACATATACATATTTAAAAAAAACAACAACAACAAAACAAAACACATATTAAAAACAAGCAAACATAAATTAAACATTTGTAACTGAACGGCAGAAGCTGAAGCCGGAGGCTTATTTCTGCTCCTATTCACATCCTTAATTCACGTCTACACCGTAGTTGCAGCAGATAAATACTTAAACACAAATTATACCACATTCAGTGTTATAAATCATTTTGTAATCATATTACTTTCATAGCCCTTCAGAATTTGACAAATTAAAGTCTTTTGAAACTAACAGTGAGCTACACAATTTCACCATCCTTCAATTCGTTCCATAGCCTGACACCAATAACTGAAACACTGTGATATTAACGTTTGTTTTACTTTACCTTTTTCAAACACAAACATCCCTCTTAAATTATAATGTCCTTCTTAACTTAAAATTTCTGAATACAAAAAGGAAGGTTTTACTTTTAACGCGAAACATAAATTCCATTGTTTTTAAATATACAATATCAAAAAATTTTAGTAAACCAGATTCTGCAACAAGTGGATACTTGATTGGAGATAACCAGCTTGTTTATGACTCTAATAGTTTTTTTTGAGTTTAATTATCGGGTCTAAATTAGTTTATACACATTGCCCATATTTTTGCTTAACAAGTCGCAAGTTTATAAAGAATCGCAACAGCCTTGGACATTTTGCGTTTGATATATATTTGTGGTTTCCAACAGAGTTTATGGTCAATCACTCCCAAAAATTTTGTTTCATACACCCTTTCAATTTCAATTTCATTAATTTTCAGTTTTATATCATAATTCCCCTAGCACACCAAAAACCATAAATTTTGTTTTATCTTCATTAAGTGATAACTTATTTACATCAAACCATTTTTTTAAACTTGATCAATTCCTTTTCCACAGTTCTAATTTGTTTCATATTTGCTCCGAATAAAGCAAATTAGGATCATCTGCAATATTGTAAATTTAACTCACTAGATGCCATAAAAATATCATTTAAAAAGTATAAATAACTGGGTCCAGAACTGAACCTTGTGGGACCCCACATGTTACTTTTCTAAGTTGTTTTGTATTCCAATTGATACATACTGAGACCTATTTTGTAAATAACTTTTTAACCATTTTGTACCACGCCTCTCATACCATACATTTCACATTTCCGGAGTATAAGTATATGATAAGAATATGTTTAAGTGTGTCCATCCACTGTCATTGATTCAACTCCATGGGTTTTACTGGTGAATCAGTGTTGTAGATTTGCACATCATCACAAAACAATGAAAATGGATGTTGTGCTTTCTAAAAATGGAACCCTGGCACCATATACAAAGAAAACAGGATCTAGAATAGAACCCTGAGGCATCCCAAAGCCTTCAAATTCAACTGTTACTATATCAGAGCCGCAAAAATTGAAGAAAAAGTGACTTTTTCCAGCAAAAATATATCATTAACTGAACATAAACTGTTGAATCAGTGTTGTAGGAGATGACATTTCGTTGTCTACGTTCTTTTTTCTTGAATTTTTTTCAGTTTGTGGCTCATTTTGTTCATGTATTATATGTTGATTAATTATTATATTCTGTTAATTGTATTGATCACTTCGGCTGTTTTTGTTCATTTTGTTGCTTTTTTTATTTTATTTTTAAAAACTTTTTAGTCAAATTTTTTCCATGTTATTATTTTGTACATTTTTTTAAAATCAATTTTTGTTAATTTTATTTATTATTTAACATACACCCAGTGTGTCCATCCACTGTCACTGATCCAACTCCATTGGTTTGACTGCTGATCAATGTTGTAGAAGCTGACTGTGTTTCCACGGTAACTACGGATCCTCTGAACGTCCACATGGGTCATATCTGATGACCATGAAAAGATGAAGAAACTGTATTTTACACCAATTATTTCCGTGTATTGATAGAATTAGTGATCAACAGGTATTAAACGGTTTAGATCAGTGGATGCTTTTGGTCGACAGTGTACGTTTGGGTTTTTATGGGTTAATGTAGATGGGTTAAAATAGAAAAATGACGACACACACCAGTACCTGTGACGTAAACGCTGCCTTCAAAAGCCTTCCTTCCTTTTACATCAGAAGAGAACACAGAAAAAAAAAAAAAAAAAACAGAAACAGAGAATCGGTCGAGGTTGGTCATAGTATCGCCTAGCAGCAGTTTCAGTGTCAAACACACGACCTGGAAAAAAACAAAGACAAACCAACGAGTGTCGGTACACAGACAGACGGAAGAAGTGTGAGACATTAGGCATCAAGAGAAGAGCGAGCTGAATGAGATCCCATTATCACATCAGGCTGAGAGTGGATTAGAGAGCAAGCGATGGTAGCTGTGGGCCTGAGCTGCTGACTGGTGACTCATCTGACCTGATTCTGAACAGCAGCAGCAGCAGCAGAAACACTGTTCTGAAAACACAGTCTATCATCGCTAAGCACCATATGTGGGACGGGAGGCTCTGCCGTTGGTCTGAACTCTGATGAACGTCCACAGCTCTGCTCTGTGTGTCGGAGTATTCAGACTGGGACAGATAACAGCGCTGTCGCTGCAGTACTCAAGCACACCGACAGGTTTACATTAGAGGATCTGTTTTTGGGGGAAAAGCAGTTGGTAGTCTGTGTCACACTTAAATCCACATTTTTATAAATCTTATAAAATAGCCAATTTCTTTTTCTCTTACATTTTGTGTCACAAGTGTGTATTGTTCTTTTTTGTATTTGCTGCTGTCATCTGTGGAATTCCCTTGGGGGGATCAGTGAAGTCTTATCTTATATTATCTTATCTTATCTTATCTTTATTGCTGTTTATCTTATCTTATCTTATCTTATCTTATCTATTTATTATGTGTTGTCTGTCTTGTCTTGTCTTGTCTTGTGTCTTGTTTTCTTGTCGTCTTGTCTTGTATTTATCTTATTATCTTATCTTATCTTATCTTATCTATCTTATCCTTATCTTATCTTGTCTTGTCTTGTCTGTCTTGTTTGTTGTCTTGTCTTGTCTATATATCTTATCTTATCTTATCTTCCTCTACTTTACTTTATCTTATCTTATCTTATCTATTATCTTACCTTATCGTATCTCTTCCGTTCCTCTACTTCACTTATCTATTATCTTTTCTTATCTGATCTTATTTTCCTCTACTTTACTTTGCTTTATCTTCTTATCTTATCTTGTCTTGTCTCGTCTTCCTCTACTTTATCTATATCTCTTATCTTCACTACTTTATCTTATCTTATCTTATCTTAACTTACCTTACTGAATCCTCCCTTCCCTTCCTCTACTTCACTTTATCTTATCTTATCGGATCTTATTTTCCTCTACTTTGCTTTATCTTATCTTTTCTTATCCTAGCTTATCTTGTCTTGTCTTCCTCTACTTATCGATCTTCTCTACTTTACTTAATATCTTATCTTATCTCCTCTACTTTACTTTATCTTATCTTATCTTATCTATCTTATCTTAACTTACCTTATTGTATCCTCCTTCCTTCTACTTCACTTTATCTTATCTTTTCTATATGATCTTTTCCTCTTTACTTACTCTTATATCTTATCTTATCTTGTCTTGTCTTCCTCTATAGTATCTATCTTCCTCTACTACTTTACTTTACACTTTATTATCTTATCTTATCATCTATCTTATCTTATCTTATATCTTATCTTATCTTATCTTATCTTATCTTATCATCTTATATTATCTTATCTTACCTTCCTTACCTACCTTACCTTACCTTACCTTACCTTACCTTACCATATATATAACACAGTAACCCTTAAATAATGCCAACTCTGCACTTTTCTGTTTGTTTTCGAGTGGAGAAAAAAAAAAAAAACACAAACACTCATACACACCACGTAGACTTGCACGAAAATTATATATAAATAAATATATAATAACATACATATATTCTTATTAACATGTGTACATATACGTAGAAAAATTAAAATACAGCAGTCATGATACTAAAAAAAAAAACCTAATAATTTGGATGACATGTTCCTATTTTCCAGATATCATCATGTTCATATACGTACGGTTCCAGAATTGTACAAATTCCTCCAGTTTTCCTTTATAATATACAGGTTAAGTTCATTATTATCCTGATTTTTTACCCGTGGACTCTGAGGAGTTTATGGTGTGAATGTGTTTTTTTGTCGTTTATTATCTTAGAAATCTGGATCGTCTGCTGTCGGTGGGACTAAAACGTCTTTACCAAACTTCCTCTCTTTCTGTAAAACCTTCTAACTTCAGATTCTGGTTTTCATCGTACCCCACAGACATGGTTCACCCCCCAGGTCCTAAAAGTTTGTACAGACTTACTTCTATCTGCTTTTGCCTGGCGTATACTGGGAAAACGCTTGAACACTCGGAGCTGACCTCATAAAACTGCTGAGACACTTCCATGGATTTATGGGTCGTCTTATTGATTGTAACTGTGGGTTTGATTTTTTTTATATATTTTTTTAATATTACATTTTCTGTCGGTGTAGCTTTCGTCTCTGGGATAGTGTTCGTCTTTCGAGTTTAGTTCTCTTCTGCTTTATTGTATTTACCTCAGAAAACTCTCAATGTGTGCTCTGAGCTTTCAAATAAATAAAATGAATGAGCCAGAATAGAGCATATTGATTTAGAACTGTTACTATTGGTCTGAAAGGGGAATGGTTGGTAAAAAAACTCCACTGGGTCAAATAATAAAGCCTTTTATTTTGGTCCACGCTTTACCTGCCAGTGCTTTGATAAAGATAACCACCATTATCCCAAAACGGAGATTTATCCTGAGTAAAACACTAATAATACTACTAATAATACTACTACTACCAACACAACAACAACAACAACAATAATGACGACGACGATAATAATAATAATAATAATAACAACAGTAATAATTAATAATTATAACAACAACAACAATAATAGTAAAAGTAATAATAGCAATAATAATAATAATAATAGTAATAATAATAATAATAATAATAGTAACAACAACAACAACAACAATAATAATAATATAATAATAATAATAATAGTAGTATAATAGTAATAATATATAATAATAATAATAGTAATAATAATAATAATAATAATAATAATAGTAATTCTAATATAATAATAATAATAATAATAATGATAATAATAATAAAATAACAATTGGTTCCAGGCACAACAAGCCCCGCCCCTCGCATGTATTGTATCTTATTTTGGCATCAATCCAGCTGATGTCATCATGTCTATGCGTGTGCTGATGTCATATCAATTGCCTCTATATATGTGACAAATTTGAAGAAAATTTAAACAAAACTGGTGTTTTTATTGACATGTGAAATTTTGCCCATTACACTGGTCAACAACAAATGTATTATTTCAGTTTTTTGAGCTGATTTAGGATCATTTTGGTGTGCTGAATCCAAAACTCACATTAATTTTGCTCAATCAGGTCAACTTTCTGAACTATGCTACATATCGGCTTTTTAACATTTTTGCTTACATTTATGGGCATTTTCACATCATATGATACAAAATTCTTTTCTATTTCTTGCAATAAACGAGTTCTGAAGATTTACTGTTGCCAATTTATGATTAATGTTTTTTTAATATTACAGGTGAATGAAATGGCTTGACTAGAAGATCTTGCAAAAATAAGCCTGACGTATTCTGCTACATCTGCGCTGAATACATAATAAATAATAAATACATCCTGTTAGAAAAGGATTTTTTTTCTCTTAAAACCTATTTTGGGTGAGAACTATATAAAAATCAACTGATAAAGTCACAAAAATGTAATCAATTTTGTGAGAAGATCAAATTTTTCAAAATCAAATTAGCAAAAAAACCTGACCTGATTGAGAAAAACGGATGTCATTTTGGATTTAGCGGTGCAAAATGGTCCTAATTCAGTTGAAAAAACCTAGACAACTTGCAAAAAACATTTTTTGTAACCCAGTGTAATTAATGAATTAATCGATAATTGCATCCTTACTCTGAATTCCACCGACAGTTTTGCTGCTCAAGTGTTAACAAACAAATCGAACCAAAACAACAGCCCTTGCTTCGTGTTTGGGGGGGGGGTACTAACAGTAGCTCCGCCTTCATCCCTGTACCTGATGTAAATCCTGTCCTCTTCATCACTTCTTCTCTTGTTCTCTTTTATGTCACCACAGTGTCTTCTTCTTATTACACTGGGTTACAAAAAAAAAAAGTTTTTTGCAAGTTGTCGGTTTTTTCGACTGAATTCGGACCATTTTGCACCGCTGAATCCAAAAATGACATCTGTTTTTTCTCAATCAGGTCAGGTTTTTTTGCTAATTTGATTTTGAAAAATTTGATCTTCTCACAAAATTGATTACATTTTTGTGACTTTATCAGTTGATTTTTTTTATATACTTCTCACCCAAAATAGGTTTTAAGAGAAAAAAAATCATTTTCTAACAGGATGTATTTATTATTTATTATGTATTCACTGCAGATGTAGCAGAATACGTCAGGCTTATTTTTGCAAGATCTTCTAGTCGAAGCCATTTCATTCACCTGTAATATTAAAAAAAACATTAATCATAAATTGGCAAAAGTAAAATCTTCAGAACTCGTTTATTGCAAGAAATATGAAAGAATTTTGTATCATATGATGTGAAAATGCCCATAAATGTAAGCAAAAATGTTAAAAAGCCAATATGTAGCATAGTTCAGAAAGTTGACCTGATTGAGCAAAATGAATGTGATTTTTGGATTCAGCACCAAAATGATCCTAAATCAGCTCAAAAACTGAAACAATAAATGTGTTGTTGACCAGTGTTATAAACTCCAGTCCTTCTGCTCATTTCTGCAGTGTCATACATGTGATGTAAGTGTCGGTAACTCCCATACCATAGTTGAAGGTAGCACCTGCATTGTTTTCCTCAGTGTGACTTCTGTGGTTGCCATGGTTACAGTGTAAGCTGTGTCGGTGGGTCTGAGCCCATCAGACCTCCTGGTGTGTTGGATGACAGGATGTGTCCACGTCTGTCCTCAGTACTGGTACTATTATTGCTGCTGCGGTGGTGGTACCAGCAGCTTCTGTCCTCATGGACCTGGACCGGGTTCTGCTGACGCTCACTGAGGAGGAAGCACACATGTGAAAACACAACTGCTATAAATAGACTCAGAGTTTTTAGTTGAGTTTTGAGCTCTTGCTGTGTATGGCGTTGTCGTCTTTGTCGTCTTTTCGTCGTCGTCTTGGTTTGCGATTTCTCCAAACACATTCTCCAACGACAAAACTGTTTGGATTTTTCTATTTTACGTGTAAATTCTTTGGGACAAAGTCTACAAAGTTTGTTCGCAGTTTTCAGAACTTTTGATTTTTAAATTTTTGACGAGTTTTGGAAATATTAAAAATGTTCCTTTCCGTCTAATGGTCCATATTTGGATGGTTTATAACATGTAAATGGTTCCAGATATCATATAGTTCCTATTGATCACTGATAGAAGTCACAGATGGACTTTCATTGAATTAGTTGAGTTCTCCTCCAGTGAAAGTACCGCCCACTGTATTTGGAAAAATTTGATCGTCCACTATAACTTACTTGTTAATGTATTTTATTTATTTTATCTTATTTCATTTCATTTCGTTTTATTTTGTTTTATTCTATTTAATTTAATTTTATCTTATCTTGTTTTTTGTGTTATTTTTTTTATTTTTATTTATTTTATTTATTTTATTTTGTTTTATTAAATTTTATTTTACTTTATTCTGTTTAATGTAATTAATTTAATTTGTCTTTCTTATTTTATTTTGTTCTATTTAATTTAATTTTATCTTATCTTTTTTTGGTTTTATTTTATTTATCTTATTTTGTTTTATTTTATCTTTTATTTATTCTGTTTAATGTAATTTAATTTAATTTTTTATTTTATTCTGTTTAATATAATTTTATCTAATTTTATTTTATTCTGTTTAATTTAATTTTATCTTATTCTATTTTATTCTATTTAATTTAATTTTATCTTATTTTATTTTATTCTATTTAATTAATTTGTCTTATTCTATTTTATTCTATTTAATTTCATTTTTATCTTACTTTATTCTATTTATTTAATTTTTTTGCTGCATGCTTCTTACCTACTCCATGTTCTCTGTATACACCAAACCACTGAAGTAAATTCCCACTACTATGACAGGATTCAGACGGACTTCTGTTGGCAGATCCACATGAATCCCAGCTGATCTTCATCCAGACCACAAGACTGGAACACAGAACACAACCTGACGACCAAACACATTCAACTGGTTATTAATTCTTGGTAGAACATGATGCTGACACACAGGGTTACTGCTTCTATTTTTATTGTATATGTATATGTATGCTCTAAATGTGTGTGATTATCCGTCAGGAAACGTGCCCATATATGGACGTAAACGCACATAAAGTTCTCCCTCAGAACTGGAGGTTTGAAGTTGGTGTGACAGCCCGACCAGCGCAGACAGACACGAGTGTTCCCTACAATTATTTTTAATCAGCGGGAGACTTAATTGGTCAATCGCTCCCATTAGTCTAATCATCATCTGTCTTCGGCGAATTGTGTCTTCCATGTGAGTGGGATGGCACCTGACTGCCAACCTGGACGCCTTCGCTTCCTTAACTCGATCACTGCTTTTAGTGCGTGTGCGTCATCACCTGAAGCACAAAAAAAAAATCACAGGGTTCGGATCAGAAATGCGTTCAGCCACTTATCTACCCTCTGTCTTGTTTTTTTTTTCCTCCTGTCATTCGTTCATTTGCTCTTTTCCGTCACTCCCTCTCCGTCACCTTTTTCAACCCCTTCCATTTTTATACAGGCAGATGTGTCTAGTTACCATGGCAACCCTATTGGATAAGCCTTGCCAATCAGACCGGCGTGTGCATACGCTACAGGATGCATGTGTGTGTGTGTGTGAAAAGAGAGTTTTAGTGTTTAAAGCCCCCCCCCCACCCTCCCCCTCACCTGTCTATGCAGTGTGTAATTACAGTCTACCCACTCGCTTCTAAATCTACTCCAACCCTCAAAAGGCACCTGTGGAAAGTGGAGCTCCAGTCGTTTTAGGGCAAAGTAAAAAACACTTTCTTCCATCCAACCCACCGCTGAGGCCCTCCCACTCTGTGCACACTTCACCACTGGTTCCCAGAGAACAGGAGCAGACACGGCGGACTTCTGATGTGGGAAAACAAACTGAAAAACAACTGGATATAGGAAGGGTTTACTCCTGCCTGGGTTTGGCTCACTTTATTAACCCACTCATGTCATGGTTCGTTGAAAAGATGTATTCACAACAAAATACATATTTTTTATTATAAATTTTTTCTTGAATTAAACAAACAAAAAAAAACCTTGAGTAAAGCACAAAAAAAAATCTTGAATTAAGCAAAAAACAAAAAACCAAAACTTGAATAAAGCAAAAAAAAAAAAAAAAAAAATCTTGAATAAAGCAAAAAATTAAGGCAAAAAAAAAAAATCTTAAATTAAGCAAAAGACAAATCTTGAATTAAGCAAAAAAAAAAAGAAATCTTGAATTAAGCAAAAAAAAAACTTAAATTAAGCCAAAAATCGAATTAAGCAAAAAAAAACTTGCATAAAGAAAAAAAAAAACTTAAATTAAGAAAAAAAAAAATCTTGAATGAAGCAAAAAAAATCTTGAATTAAGCAAAAAAAAAAACTTGAGTAAAGCAAAAAAAAAAATCTCGAATTAAGCAAAAAAACAAAACCTGAATTAACCAAAAAAAAGAAAAAACTTGAATAAAGCAAAAAAAAATCTTGAATAAAGCAAAAAATTAAGGCAAAAAAAATCTTAAATTAAGCAAAAGAAAAATCTTGAACTAAGCAAAAAAAAAAAATCTTGAATTAAGCAAAAAAACCCAAATCTTAAATTAGTCCAAAAAAAAAAAAATCTTGAATTGAGCAAATTAAAAAAAAAAAAAAAAAAAAAAAATCAAAATTAAGCAGAGAAAAAAAATCTTGAATTAAGCAAAAAAAGAAAAAAATATTAAATTAGTCAAAAAAAAAAAAAAAATCTTGAATGAAGCAAAAAAAATCTTGAATGAAGCAAAAAAAAAAAAAAAAAAAAACTTGAGTAAAGCAAACAAAAAAATCTCGAATTAAGCAAAAAAAACAAAACCTGAATTAACCAAAAAAAAAGAAAAACTTGAATAAAGCAAAAAAATCTTGAATAAAGCAAAAAAATGGCAAAAAAAATATCTTAAATTAAGCAAAAGAAAAATCTTGAACTAAGCAAAAAAAAAAAATCTTGAATTAAGCAAAAAAAAACCCAAATCTTAAATTAGTCCAAAAAAAAAAAATCTTGAATTGAGCAAAAATTAAGGCAAAAAAAAAAAAAAAATCAAAATTAAGCAAAAAAAAAAAATCTTGAATTAAGCAAAAAAAAACAAAAATCTTAAATTAGTCCAAAAAAAAAAAAAAATCTTGAATTAAGCAAAAAACCCAACAACCTTAAATTCAGCCAAAAAAATGAATTAAGCAAAAAAAAAAAAACTTGAGTAAAGAAAAAAATCTTAAATTAAGAAAAATAAATAAATCTTGAATTAAGCAAAAAAAAAAAAAAAAAGAATAAAGCTAAAACTGTTAAATGAAGAAAAAAAAATCTTGAATTAAGAAAAAAAAACCCAGAGTTGAATAAAGCCAGTTGTACATGTAAAGTGTCATGAGGTAACCTTTGTTGTGATTGGCGTTGTATAAATAAAATGTGACTGAATTTGCTGTGATTCTCTGAATGAGCGCTGGTGAGTCGTTGTTGAAGTGAATTTTTGGTGGAACATGTGCACATGACGAAGCGCTGGTGGTGTTAAAATGACTCAGCTCCTACTAATGCCACGTACAGAGGTGTTGTTGGTCAGAACTGTCCTTTTTCAGTTTGTAGTGGCAGCTCAGATGTTGTTGTTCTTTCACAGTTGAAGCTGAACGCTCATCCAGACGCTGAAACAGAAACATTCACCCTCAGAACAAATAT
Source organism: Sphaeramia orbicularis (assembly GCF_902148855.1). Lineage (NCBI taxonomy): Eukaryota > Metazoa > Chordata > Actinopteri > Kurtiformes > Apogonidae > Sphaeramia > Sphaeramia orbicularis. Next base: position 46,850,330 of record NC_043979.1, on the reverse strand, counting down.
TTCACATGAATATTACAAACACATTCATCAGCTCATTGGCAGCGTTTGTGGATTAGCACTGAAATGGTTTTTGTGTTCATGTTGTTTTATTTGAGTCCATCTTGTCACTTTTTCTTTTAACTCATAAACACCCAGTGCGTGACAGTTCCCACATAAATGTTCCTTTATTTCCATCTTTAACTGATTTATCACCTTTTTTTTTTTTTTTAGAATCTTATCCTCTGTATTTCGCACTTTTTGGTGTAAATCATGTATCGTCCTGTATTTAATTCACAGATCATGTAGATGTTCATGAAAACTCAGAGTGCATTCAAAATTAATTATATCAAAACAGAGAAAAATGAAGAAAAAGTTACATTTTCAGCAAAGATTTTGCTAAATGAATGTAAAAACAGGTGTGTCCGTCCACTGTCACTGATCCAACTCCATGGGTTTGACTGGGGAAGCAACGTTTCAACTTTTGATCCTTTTGGTTAATGGTATTAATTACTTTGAATGTTTTTGTACATTTTGTTCTTATTTTATAAATGTTATTTATTATTTCTTTTTTTTTTTTCGGTTAATTTTTTTTTTTTTTTAATTTTAACTGTTTTTTTGGTTGTTTCGTTGTTTATTTCAGTTTTGCTCAGTTTGTAGCTTATTTTATTCTTTGTTACTTCGTTTTAGTCTGTTCTGTATGTTTTTTTGTTTTAGATTTTTTTAAAATACATTTTTGTTAATTTAATATATTGCTTAATCCACCTAAACCCAGTGTGTCCATTCACTGTCATTGATCCACCAGTAAAACCCATGGAGTTTAATAAGTGTTGACATTTGTTTATTGGTTTTTATGCCGTTATGACAATTTTGTTGATTATTTTCATCAGTTTTTCTTTAATTTGTGCATTATTTGTTGTTAAATCTGCTTGATTTTATTTTTTATCTTCATTTTATGTTCATTCTTTTTATTATCTGGTTCATTTGGTCAATAATGTACCTTATTTTCTTTATTATGTTCATTTTCTTGATAATTTTGTTCAATTTATTCATCATTTTGTACATTTTAGGGATTGAGGTAGACTTCCAAATGATATTTGTCTACATTTAACTTTACCTAAGTGACTTTTCAGTGAAATCTCTCATTATCTGAACATAAACCCAGTGTGTCCATCCACTTTTGTTGATCCAACTCCATGGGTTTGACTGGGGAATCAATGTTGTAGAAGATGACCGTGTTCCATGGTAACTACGGAGCCTCTGAACGTCCAAATGGGTCATATCTGATGACCATGAAAAGATGAAGAACTGTATTGACACCGATTATTGAAATGGATTGACAGGATTAGTGGATCAGCAGTTTAGATCAGTAGATGCTGTTGGTCAGTGTTGTGGATGTTTGGGTCTAGGAATGTAACGATTACCGCTATAACAATAAACCGCGGTAAAATTGCAGATAGTTAGTATTACCGTTTAAATTGTAATTATCATGATAACCGTGTTTGATTACTGCACTTCTCTGGGGAAAACGCCGATGTAAAGATCTGCTTTTATGTCAAATATTTGAGTATAATTTTAATTTATAACAATTTTGATTTTCTATACCTAATATTTGGAACCAATATTCACTTTTAAAGTCTTTGAAAAGGTTCATTAAACATCTGTGTGTTATTTATGCAATAAAGTATATACATTTTTCAAATTGGATTTTATATATTTTTTGTGTTTTCTGGCCTTTTATGTTTTTATAGTAGGTTAAGTGAAAAAATAACAGACAGATGATATAGATGAAGTTGTGCTGAAAAAACAGATCCCAAACATGGGTATAGTAAACATTTGTTTATATAGTAATAAGGCAAAATCAAAAGGACTGAAAAACGGACAAAATAGGCTCAGACCACTAAGGGTTAATATTTGAATGTTTCTGCAACAGAAAGTGCAATTTGCCAATTATTTTATTTTATTTTTTACAAAATACACCTTGGTACATTTTTCAGTGGTTACATTATTAGTACTTTTTGAACATTTTGAGCACAGTTTCAACAACACTGCGATAATAATGATAACCGTGATAATTTTGGTCACAATAACCATGATATGAAATTTTCAGATGGTTACATCCCTGTTTGGGTCTTCATGGGTTAAATAAACATAATCCTGTGCTAGAACTGCCTGTGTGGCTCCAGTCTTAACAGTCCATCACAAATACAGTCGTGGCTGGAGGCCATGCAGCACTCAGCCTCAGGCTCCAAAAAACAAACCAGCAAACCCACTCTGTTTTACTGTAATTTATTCACATGAGTCGACAACAAATGGATGACAACAAGTCGACACTATAATATAATCTGTACTGCATCTAGGGCTGCACGATTTTGGCAAAAAATAAAATCCAGATTTTTTTCCTCTGAAAAAATATGATTTTTGATTTCAGTTTTTGGGCAAAACTACAAAAGACAACAGACGTCAGTAGTCGTTTTCGAGAGCAGCCCACAACGCAAGGCACTCCTTCCTACCTCAGACCTCACATTGACATCACTGCTGCGGTCCATCACAGATTTAACATCTTGTGTGAAAGACCGCTGTCACAGGAAGGAGGAGGAGAAAAAAAACATGTATTACACTGGTCAACAGCACATTTATTGTTTCAGTTTTTTGAGCTGATTTAGGATCATTTTGGTGTGCTGAATCCAAAAATCACATTCATTTTGCTCAATCAGGTCAACTTTCTGAACTATGCTACATATTGGCTTTTGAACATTTTTGCTTACATTTATGGGCATTTTCACATCATATGATACAAAATTCTGTCATATTTCTTGCAATAAACGAGTTCTGAAGATTTTACTTTTGCCAATTTATGATGAATGTTTTTTTTAATATTACAGGTGAATGAAATGGCTTCGACTAGAAGATCTTGCAAAAATAAGCCTGACGTATTCTGCTACATCTGCGGTGAATACACCATTGTACCTAACAGGAATCAAGTCACAAGTTTCATAAAGTGTGCTTACCAATCTTATTTTGGTATTAATTATTATATTTTGTGAGAAGATCAAATTTTTCAAAATCAAGTTAGCAAAAAAAACCTGACCTGATTGAGAAAAACAGATGTCATTTTTGGATTTAGCGGTGCAAAATGGTCCTAATTCAGCTGAAAAAACCAAGACAACTTGCAAAAAACATTTTTTTGTAACCCAGTGTAGTAGTTGTAATAATAATAATAATAATAATAATAATAATAATAATAATAATAAATAAAACTGTATTTTACACCAGTTATTCACATGTATTGATAGGATTAGTGGATCAACAGGTATTAAACAGTTTCGATCAGTAGAAGAGTGGTAATTAAACACATTTTTAATGATAATTAGAGTTTGAATCGGTCAGGTTTTTCATTATAATATAATCGTTACATCCCTGCTAAAAAGACTTTGACAGCCCTGCTATAGGACATTGTAATTCACAGATACAGTCTGTTTTATTGTGTCCATTCTGTCACTTATACAGACTTTTCCTCTGTGAGCTCATTTCATTTCCAGTTAAAATATTCTTCCTCGAACGCTGTGACCGTTTTGTGTCCGGCCAAGCGTACGCTTTGCAGTAAAGAGGGAAAAGACGCTGCGCTCAGTGGAGTTGTGCTCGCTCACAGAAAGATAATGCCTTCTCATCAGTTTTATCTGGGCTGGGCTGTGGCACCTGTCATCTGTTTCCAGGAGCGGTGGCGTTTTTATCTGCCGGCTGTAGAAGAGGTGGGACAAACGCTGAGATTAGACACAAGCTGAACTGCTGTGAGCGGACGTGGGAGCTGTTGTGGCTCCGACGATGTTGTTTGGGCCGAATTTGTATTGGATGAATACGTGTTTAAGGCTGTGATTCCATAGCAGGAGTTTTCCTTTTTATCAACTTGTCAATATGAGGTGCAGGTATGAATGTCCAAGCAGAAAATAAGGAATAAGAATAAGAATAAGACAGCAGAAATGTGATGATACGAATGTCAGTATGTCCAGACATTTCACACAACAGTTTTATTGTAGCAAAGAGAGTGATCAGGACTAAGGTAACGTACGAGGTTCTGATAGTTTTAGATTTTTCATTCTAGTTATTATTTAGTTTTGACTTTTTTTTCTCTAATTCAGTTTGTTTGAATTCATTTTTAGAGCAGGTTTGATAGCTTTATTTGTTTTCATTTTTTTGGTAAATGCTTAGTTTTAGTTTAGTTTTAGTATTAATTTTAGTTTTTTTTTTTCATATCTTTCCTCTTCTTCTCTGTCGTCGTATTCAAATAAATCCCAGACAGGACTCTGGCTTTCTCCCAACTTTAGTCTCCATGTTTCCAGGTAGAGTGGGGACCAGAAGACGACTGGAAACCACAAGTGACGGACCAACAAGTGTCATATGGTGCCAGCAGCTAAAATTGCTAGAGCGAAATAAATCCAATTATTTACTACTTATAAACTCCCACCCCTTCTTCTTATATAATTAATAACAATAATAACCTTCCTAATCATATCTATACACTATGCCATAATCTGACTGATACTTACTAATAATAATTAGGTTTCCGGCTTTATATTATTAGAACAAATATATATGATTTACATAAAACATAATACAATAACACATATTTGTAAATACATATTCATACACACATATACACCTACATATACACACATACACACCTATACATACATTTACACACACTTACCACATACTTGTACATCTTTATATCACCCAGTGATCCCCAAGCCCTCCCTCATCCCTGTATCTCTGAAAAATTGTGTCTTTGTTCCTCTTTTTAAATTCTTTCATGCGTGGACATTGCTTGAATTAAACAGTTTAGGTCAGTAGATGGTTTTGGTTAAAGGTGGATGTCTGGTTTTTTTTGGGTTAAAGGAAGTGCTCAGATTGTATGAAGATGATAATGCAATAAATATGGCCAAAATTAGGCTTCATTCCAACACAAGAATAAGGGATAAAGATGTGTTACCCTTGTCGTGGAGGCGTAAACAACAAAGAAATTCGTGGAGAATGGATTGGTTCAGTCAGTCAGGCCTTTATTGTGCACAAGTGAGAAACTGACAAACGAAGCTTCGCCCTCTGTCAGAAGTCAGTTCTACCTAATCCAGAAAATCAGTCTAACTTATAGAGGCTGTGCTAAGCTTACATGGGATTGGTTAATATAAAATATGACGTATGATGCTGTTGCTAAGTAAAAGAAAGAATGTCAGATGGACACAGGACAGAATGGAAGACCTTGGAGTCATTCTGGAAGTTGGGGAAAGTAACTCTTTGTTGAATTCCAGAACTGAGAGAGCTCATGCTCTGCTATGGGCTAAAAGGTCAAACTGTAAGTTGTGCTATCTTTAGAGATAAAGTAGCTTACAATATGCAGAACTGAGAAGCTGACTGAGAGAAACATTCATGTTTTGAAGGACACAGGTGTCTGACAACTAACAGTTGTGAGGAGCCAGGAAAAGAAAACCTATGGTCATCATTAAGCATTAAAATCAGTATTAACACCCTCTATATCTTTTTAAAAAAAAAATAATTCATTTTTTTAAAATTTCTTTTTCACATGTTCATGGACATAAATCCAACAAACAGTACAGCAAGGCCAGTTGAGGGTTACAGTATTCACCGGTTGTGCAATTAGAGCCCAGTCCACCGGCACACCCATCTGACTGAACTCCCTCTGTTTCAACACATAAATAAATAAATGAAGGCTGCATCAGTGATCATTCGTTGTTTCTCTGCAGCTTATTTAACTGGGATTTTATACGCTACAGCAGCGAGCCGTGTGGTCTGATTTCCTTGAAAACTACAGCGTACGAATACAAAGAGCAAAGGCTTTCATTAAGGCGGGCTAATTAGACCCCCCTGAGGTTTAAGGAAGAGACGGAGAGAGTGCAGAGGAAGGTTAGGCACAAGTTAGGACTGTTGATGTACCGCACAGGTGTCAAACATGCGGCCCGTGGACCAGAACAGGCCCGCTGAAGGGTCCGATCTGGCCCCTGGGATGAATCTGTGAAAAACTAAAATTATACCGAAGGAACTGGTTAAAAAGTGACCACAGCAACAAGTGGACGTTATACAGGAAATATATACCATGGAAAAATTAACGTTTCATCTGAGGATTGTTAGCGTGTTCTTTTTAGCTCCAAGAATAAATCCGGATTTTTTTCCGTCTCATTTTTATAAATTTATTTATGACTTGATCTGACTACAAAGTATAATAGTCATAGGAATATATAGGAATACAGGAATATAGTAAAAAATGCTCCAGGAAAACCTCTCAGACCCCACCTCTAAAACAAAACAAAGACACTAAACACTAAAACAAAGAGAAACATTTGGAGTTGTCATTATTTATTGGTTCTTATTCTATTATTTTTGTTGAGATCACATTATTCTGTATGTGGAACCTGAACTGAAAGTGAGTTAACAGTCTTTTTTTTTTTATAAATATTTTTATTGAAAAGAATGGCACAACAAAGACAAACTCAACAATTCAGGCAATACAGATCTGACAGAAAAATATAATAGTCACTGTCCAAAACCCCCCCCCCCCCCCCCCTGAATTCAGAGACACACTCAGCATTTTCTTTCTTTTTTTTTTGCACAAGGTGTACAAGAACCAAACCCACAATGAAAATAAGAATTTAAAAAAAATAATTATATATTATTTTTTTTTTTTTTGTGGGTGTGTCTAGCTTTTTGTTTTTGTTTGTTTGGTTTTTGTTTTTTGGTATTTATATATATGTAATATTCTTTGCATGGAGCCTATCCCAACTGCAGGTTCAGAAAATGAATAAATAATAAACACATATCCGTTTTACTACAGAATTTTCTTTCTTGTACATATGTGATTTCACTTTTGGTTTTCAGGAGTTAAACATTCTTGACTGTATATCTTCAGTGTAGTTTTTACACTTTGCATGTTTGACACCCCTGATTTATTTTGGTATTTTATGTATTGTTTATTCAGCAGGGACAGTGCACATTAATGAACATTTCTGTAAACGTGGTGGTGGCGCAGGTCCATAGAGTATTTTATAAACAGTACAAGCCAATTTAAAGTGTTAAAATGATCAAAATTCAAAAGATTGTATATTTCTAGAATGCAACAATGGTGATACAAAATTGGTTTTCTGGCAAATATCTTTAATGCTCTTTTATATGATTTTGTTTGTCTGAATGCAGTAGATTGTGTCTGTCAGCAGCATTAGTGCAAAATGACTTTGATGAGTCTTGGTAGAACATCAGGACACGGACCAAGGACAAGACCGTTAAGTTTTACAGCCGTTTCAAAAAAAGGGAAGATGCTGGATGCAAGTATTTGTCGTGTTTTTACTCTGAATAAGTATGAGTTGATAAGTGCATTTTATACCATTTTCTTTTGTGGGTTTTTTTTCGTTTTAATACCACATTGTACTTGTTCTACCAAAACAAGTCGACTCTCCTTGACACTATTTGCGAATGCGTTATTGCAGCGTCACGTACTCAGCGTCTTCCAAGATGTTTAAAAAATGTGAAATGCTACTTCCACTATGATACGTTTGATTTTAAAAGCGCCATGTGTGTTTGTCAGTGTTTTACCAGTGTTTCATAAATAATACCCAAACATTTGAAGAAGCCCGAAATGCATATCACATGACCATGGGGGGCTGATAACAAACCTGGAAACTGCAATTATCTCAAATTGCTTGAATTACAGCCGACCTGCTGTGAATGTAATGAGTGGAATTATGATAAAAGACAGAGTTTAGAAGCAGGAGCAGGATGGACGCGACACGGGAAGAGCAAAAGGGATGAGTTTAAACAATGGCACAAAAAATGGCACAAGTTATAAACTAATAGAATCTGAACATTTGAACAGGATCTGAAACTGTCATGTCTGTAAAACTGAATTTCAGTTTGAACACAGGAACATTTTGTGATATAACATTAGATCCTGTTGTGATCAAATAAAAATGTGTTTAGTATTTGGGCAGATTTCTGCTGTAATTCAGTTCTTCCAGGAAATAATCTTTTAAAAAAGAAAGAAAACCTATTAAAAAAATGTCCTTTTTTACCAGTAACATGATATGTCGCATTGTATCGCCAGATTCTTGCCAATACACACCCTAATATAATAAATAATAATAATAATATAATAATAATAATAATAATAATAATTATTATTATTATTATTATTATTATTATTAACTTTTATTTCTATAGCACCTTTAAACACTGAGTTTACAAAGTGCTTTGACAGACAAAGCAGAAGGACAGAAACAGCAGGATACAACTAAAAAAACAAACAAGATGCAAGCCAAGATAGAAAACAACACAACACAATAAAAGACATACAGTATGTACAGCAAACTCCATAACATGACCTTAAACATAAATTTGAATATATGAAGTAGAGAGGGCACAGATTACATAACATGCTGTCAAATCAATGTAAAAATGAAGGAATGGAATAAAACAACATGTATGGAATATAAATGAATAACAAAACAGGGTGATATTAAATATTCAAACATATAAATGAAACAACATCACATAAATATGTATGTATATATGTGTATGTATATGTATGCACATGTATGTGTATGTGTAATAGGGATGTAACGATATGAAAATTTCATATCACGGTTATTGTGACCAACATGTTCAAAAAGTACGAATACACACACAAATAATTTAACCAAGTATTTGTAAATAAGTAAATAAATAAAAAAATAATTGGCACAATGTCCCTTCTGTTGCAGAAACTTTCAAATATTAACCCTTAGTGCTCTGAGTCTATTTGTCCGTTTTTCAGTCCTTTGATTTTGCCTTTATATATATATAAACAAATGTTTCCTATACCCATGTTTGGGATCTGTTTTTCAGCAGAACTTCATCTATATCATCTGTCTATTATTTTTTTCACTTTAACCTACTATAAAAACATAAAAGGACAAAAAACACACAAAAAATATATAAAGTCTGATTTGAAACGTGTATACTATTGCATAAATAACACACAGATGCTTAACGAACCTTTTCAAAGACTTTAAAAGTGAATATTGGTTCCAAATATTAGGTATATAAGATTAAAATTGCAATAAATTAAAACTATACTCAAATTTTGACTAAAAGCAGATCTTTACATCGGCGTTTTCTCTGGAAGAGTGCAGTAATCAAACTCGGTTATCATGATAACTAGAATTTAAACGGTAATACTAACCGTCCGCAATTTTACCGCGGTTTATCGTTATCCGGTACTCGTTCCATCCCTCATGTCTATGTATAAGTGGATTGCAGAACCTGTGAACAGTGTTCAGAGTTCATATCTGGACTGTCGTGCTGATGTCATGGCGGTGCGTCACATCAGGATCCTGAATGCATCGATTTAATCGCATTTCTTCTCCACGTTTGGTCCCTTGAATATTTTCTCGGTCTGTACAGATGATTTGTCCTGGTTTCTGGCTTGTTACAACCTGTCTGATTTGATATATTCACATTGGCTCATAATTGCCAGTTGTTTTTTTTTTGTTTGTTTTTTTTTCCAGAGCTGGGCTGTGTGAATTGGCGGAAAAGTCATAATACAATTATTATTGCGGATAATGTGGCAATAAGTCACACGTTGGAGGTGATGGAGGAAAAAGAACACGTTGCTGATCATTTGGAATGTGTGTTTCAAACACAGACACCTCAAGTCGAATAAAAATGCAAAACCCAAGGAATTTGCACCGTGCGTTTTCCAAAATAACTTGTAGCGCTGAGTAAATAACAGGCGTGCAAAGATATTTTCCTGCAATATTGTGCTCAAGGTCCTCAGTTCTCAGCTTGTTTCTCAATAATAAATAATAAATATGAAGATACAGATTGCTTTAAAGGATACCTAACACTCTTATCTACATATTTGTCTTGTTTTCGCTTGGTCGGATTACTGTTGCAACTTATTTTTGCAGGTTTTACACAGTGCCTCACATCGCATAGAGTATAAAAAAGGAAAATTACATGAAGAAATATTTACATTTACAAACTGTCCTTTAAAAAAAGTGAATAACATGAACAAACTGAGATCTATTAAAAAAATAAGTGCAATTTTAACAAATTCTGCCTCAGTTTATCATTTACACATGTATATTACAACTTACAGATCACAGCGGATCGACAAATACATAAAATATTTAATAAAAGGCAGAATACTGTTAAAAATACACTTATTTTCTTAAGACTTTTTTCCCACAAACAGACCAATATGATCTAAAACGGGTCAGACCAGTAAAATACGATCATAATAACCTGGAAATAATGTCAGCTTTAAAATGTTCTCAATGTTTTCAGACTGAAAAAAGTTAGATTACATGATGAAATGTTTATATCTACAAACTATCCTTAAACAAAACAAACAAAAAAAAAAACTACCCTGAAATTTTTAAAAAAAAATAAGTATAATTTTAACAATATTCTGCCTCAGTTTATCCTTAACACATTTGTATTACAACGTACAGATCAGAATGCATCTGCAAATACACAAAACATTTATAACAGGCAGAATATTGGTACAATTACACTTATTTCTCAAAACATTTCAGGTTGTTCATATTGTTCAGGTTATTCACATTTTGTGAAAGGATAGTTTGTAAATTTAAGTATTTTCCAATCCAATCCAACCCAACTTTATTTGTAAAAGCACTTTAAAACAACCACAGGACCAAAGTGCTGTACAGAAGAATAAATAAAAACCAAATAAAAGAATAAAATACGAGAATAGATTAAAAGACATAAAACTGTGCAAAAAACCCCAAAACAAACAAAAAAAACAGTGCTGTGCAGAAGAATGAAAAAACCTAAATAAAAGAGTAAAAAACAAGAATAGATTAAAAACATAAAAAGCAGTACAATTAAAAAGAACAAAATAAGAACAATTATATAGAATATTTTCATGTAATTTAATGTAAAAAACAAAAAGGGGAAAAGTTTGGAGTTGTCATTATTTGTAGGTTATTATGTAGGGATTATAGTATGACTGATCCACTTGAGATCAGAGTCCACATTCAGACCAGTTTAGATCATATTGGTCTGAATCCTAACAAACAAAAACAAACAAACAATAATAAACTGTATGTGGAACCTAAATTAAAATGATTGGCAGAATATGTTAAAACACTTAATTCTCTTGAGACATTTCAGGTTGTTCATATTGTGAGGATTCAAGTTTCAGAACTTTATTTGCCATTTGTGTGTATACACATAGGAATATTCTTGTGTGGTCGTACAGAGAGTCAGATAAAAGAATACTGGAATACTACAAAAAATACATAATTCTATGAAAAAAAAAAAGCCATGTACATCTTTATATATCGATCGATCGATAGATATATAGATATAAAGTGCATAAAAATGACTCAGGAGACAATAATAGAATAATAAATACACCGCAAGGAGGTAGTCAGTTTGAGGTAGGATAGTTTGTAAATGTAAACAGTTGGATACAATTTTACTTTTTTTACCTCCGCCAAGGAGGTTATGTTTTGCCAGGGTTTGTTTGTCTGTCCGTTAGTGCAACATAACTCAAAAAGTTATGGACAGATTTTGATGAAATTTTCAGGGTTTGTTGGAAATGGGATAAGGAAGAAATGATTAAATTTTGGTGGTGATCGGGGGGGGGGGGGGGCATTTCCAACAAACCCTGAAAATTTCATCCAAATCTGTCCATACTTTTTGAGTTATGTTGCACACTAACGGACAGACAAACAAACAAACAAACCCTGGCAAAAACATAACCTCCTTGGCGTAGGGGGGGGTGCCCACAGGGGGGCCACTGATCAGCCTTGGCAGAAGTCTGCGCTCTCCGAGTGCTTCTAGTTTTTTTTTTTTTTTTTTTACATTAAAATAGACAGAAAAATGTGTAGTTGTCATTTTTCGTAGGTTATTACCTATAAATAAGTGTGATGTTTTTGTCGGCGTTGGTTTGTCTGTCTGTGTGCAAGATAACTCAAAAAGTTATGGACGGATTTGGATGAAAATTTCAGGAAATGTTGATACTGGCACAAGGAACAAATGATGAAACTTTGGTGGTGATCAGGGGTGGGGGGTGGGGGGGGGACATGATTGGCCTTGGCGGAGGTCTGTGCTCTCTGATAGTATTTTACTGGTTTGATCCATCCACAGATCAGATTTTGTCATTATTTAGTAGTAGTTTTTTGTCACTTTAGCCTCTTTACCAAACTTGTTTATCTTGTATATTTATCTCTTTATTTGTCTGTTGTATTGATGCATAGTGTCAGACTTGTGCCGCTGTACACACTTGAGTTACAGTAAAGTCGATCTTCTCTGGTATTGGTCTGAATGTGGAACCTGAACTGAACTGAGTTCCCATCCTTGAGTGTTCAGATGTTCCAGAAGGTTCACTAAAGCCCACCTCCACGCTCCCACAGTTTAATCTTTGGTGTCCCGTCCACACTCCTGTTGCGTACGGTCGATATCTGGGTTGTAAAAGTTGGCGTGTGCAGAGCAGACCTTCTGCCAAACAGCAGCGCTCCTGTCAGCAGCGCTCAGCTTGACAATGTGTCTGTGTTAAAGGTTTTCCGTCGTACAAAAGCCTACATGCCCTCCATTCCAGACTCTTACGTCCACTCTTGGCTTCCTATTGGTCCAAATTTTGGGTGGAGTGTGTGCCACTAAAACCACAGCCGCCTCCCCAGTGATGAACTGTCATTTTGATGGACGAGGACGTGCACTGTAGCAGCGACCGAGGCCACAGTTGGACTGGCCCATAATTTAATGTGTTCTGATCAAGTCACCCAACAAAGAAGAGCAAACCACGGTCCAACCTTGAACCCTTTAACCCAGGGCTCTAAACGCATTCTCTTTCAGGTTCCACATTCAGCCTGATTTGATCTGCAGTGGGCCGAACCAGTAAAATAAGAACAGAAGAACCGATAAATAATGACAACTGCAAATTTTTGTCTTTTTTTAGTGCAAAAAAAACCCATTAAATTATGAAAATGCTTACTTTTATGAACTATTCAAATAAAAAGATGCGAATAACCTGAAAAAAATGAAATTTCTTAAGAACATAAATGCAATTTTAAACAACATTATGCCTCAACTACAACTACAAAGACACTAAACACTGAGGAACAGGCAGAAAAGAGTTTCAAATTGTGCTGAATTTTCTTTAGACATTTCAGGTTGTTCATATTTGTTCAGGTTATCACATTTTATTGTTACAGGATAGTTTGTAAATGTAAATATTTCATATTTAATGTTTTTTTTTCACTAAAAACAGGACAAATATTTGAAGTTGTCATTATTTACAGACATAATGAAAATAAAAAATTTTCACATCAAACCGAGAAGAAAATATTAGTTATTTTTTGTAGGTTATTATTCTATTATTATTTTACTGTAGATCATAACTGGTCTGTATGTGGAACCTGAACTAAAATTAGTTTGACATGAATTTTTGCACTTTGCAAATTCATTCCACGGGCCGGACTGGAACCTCTGGGGGGGCCGCATGTTTGAGACCCCTGCTTTAAACCCCTGACACATGGTTCCAGGTGAATCTGAGTCTGATTCAGGTTCATTAAAGCTGCACTTAGTTTGTGTTGTGTTTGTTTTCTGCAGTGGTTTAGTTTTACTGTGTTTTAGGGTCAAAACAGGTGGAAGAACCGAAAAAGACAAAGAGAGGAACTGAAGTTGGACAGGTTTTGGACTAAATAAGGCACTAGAATGGACATCAGTAAGAGATTTAGGATGATGAACATCAGCTGTGAACTGGAACACACTGAACTACAAGGATTGAATTAAGGCCCAGTAGCTTATGTTTTGGGCTCTTTAAAAAAAAAAAAAAAAATCAGTCCAGATGCTTTTTGACATCTGGTGGAACACCAAAAGCAGGTTACACAGTCAAAAAAAAAAAAAAAAAAAAAAAAAAAGAACAAAATAAGCAACTAAATGAACAAAAATGAATAAAATATTGTCAAAATAATAAATAACATGAAAGAATGTGCAAAAAAATGAATTAAAAAAAAAAAAAAGAAATAAGCAACATGTATTTGAATTTAGGTCCAATAGTTTTAGTTTTGGGCTCTTTTTAAAAAAAAAAAAAATCAGTCCAGATGCGTTTTGACACCTGGTTGAACGCCAAAAGAGCAGTTACACTGTCAAAAGAGATTCAAGATTCAAGAGTTTTTATTGTCATATGCACATCAAAAACAGTAGTTATACTATGCAATGAAAGTCTTATTCTGTTCATCTCCCTAAAAAAACACTACACACGAAAAAAAGAACAAAATAAGCAATAAATGACAAAAAACAGCCAGTCATCAATAAAATGAAAATAAATAAATAAATAATAAATAAATAAAATAAAAAATAAATAAATAATAATAATGTAAAATATGAGTAGCAGGAACAAAATAAAGAACAAAAGTGAAGAAAAAATAATAAAATACAAAACATAAATGTAGAAAAACAACAAAAATAGCAAAGCTAAGATAAGCTAAACTGAATGAACAAAAACAAAATATTTACAAAATAATAATAACATGAAAAAATATGCACAAATTAAGTAAACAAAAACAAAAAACAAGAATAAAATAAGCAACACGTATTTGAATTTGGGCCCAGTAGTTTTTGTTTTGGGGCTGTCAGTCCAAATGCTTTTTGGCACCTGGTTGAAGTCCGAAAAGCATTACGCCTTCAAAAAGAGGGAAAAAAAATAATCAACAAAATGAACAAAAACAGCCAAAGTTATCAATAAAATGAATAAACCAACAAAATATTAAGTAGCATGAATAAAATAGCCACAAACTGAACAAAACTGAAGAAAAATTAAGCCAACAAAAAATTCTCAAATTTAGCAAAAAATCTGAATTAAGCCAAAAAAAATTATAGAATTAACAACTTAATTTTTTCCTTTGTTTTAGTGCAAAAATAACATTAAATTATGAAAATATTTACATGTAAAACTATCCTGTAACAATAAAATGTGAATAACCTGACAAATATGAACAACCTGAAATGTCTAAAGAAAATTTGAACAGTTTTTCTTCCTGTTCCTCAGTGTTTAGTGTCTTTGTAGATCTGATCCATAATGCACATGGACAAATGAGAAGTGGAGGAATAAGATTGTTAAAATTGCACTAAATTTTCTTGCGTTTTTTTAATTTAAATTTCAGTTTTTCAGTTTTTTTGGATAGTTTATAGAAGTAGCATTTTCATAATTTAATGTTTTGGTTTTTTTTTTGCAGTAAAACAAAGACAAAAATTAGGAGTTGTCATTATTTATAGGTTATTATGTTATTATTTTTCTGGTCCGGGCCCACTGCAGATCAAATGTAGCTGAATATGGCCCTGGTATAAAGGGTTAAAGACGACTCCTTCCATCCAAAGCGTCCTATTGATCTTCCTCTCTGCTTATTTCTGTATTGGAGTGCAGATCATGTAGAGCAGTTTTGTGATTATCTCCTGCTGCATGAAGATACATTAGTCAGTGAAAAAGGCCTTAGGGAGTGACGCAACCCACGGAACAACATTATGCAAGTAGGATCTGGAATCAAAGACCTGCACGGGGGAATCAGTTGGACGACAGTACAGTGACAATGGAGCTTCAGCATCATTACATTCAAATACACCGCGCTATTGTGCACATTTGCATTTTTATGTACAAATCTGTCCCTTTTTTCCTTCTGTGCAGTGGCGTGGCTCCGGTTGTCGTACAGCAGGGGTTCCGAAACATTCCCAGCTCTTTTTCAAACCTAGAAAATCAGGTTTTTATGTCTCAGCAGGATCCATATTCATAATTCAGGACGGTTTTATGTGTCATTTTCAGTTTTTACATCCTTTCATTCCATTGCGTCTTGTTCCGCCTTGTTTCTCCTTTTACATCAGTTTCGTGTTTTACATTGTTTTAATTTAGTGACCTTTTATTTCGTTTTCGTCATTGTATATGATGAGTTTTACATCGTTTTAATGTGTTTTTATGACGACATTTATGCCTGTTCTTAAATGTGTAGTGTATTTGTAGATTCACTGTCATGAGGCAGAATATTGTTAAAATTACACTTATTTTTCTTAAGAAATTTCAGGATAGTTTGTTTTTTAAAGGATAGATTGTAGATGTTTTTGTTGTTTGTTTTTTCATCATGTCATTTTACTTGTTTGCGGTCTGAAACATTGAGAAAATGTTAAAGTTGACATTATTTCCAGGTTATTATGATAAGATTTTACTGGTCTGATCCACTTTAGATCATCTTGTCTGTATGTGGAACCTGAACTCAAATGTGTTTGACACGCCTGATTTAAATAATACACTATGAAATAAGTGTAATTCTGCTAATATTCTGCCTATTACTATAGGGTTTTTTTTTACCTTGAAATTTCGGGTAGTTTGTTTTTTAAATTACAGTTTGTAGATGTAAACATTTTCCTCATGTAATTTTACTTTTTTCAGTCTGAAAACATGAGATGTTGAGATATTGTTAAAAGTGAACATCAGTTCAATTGAATCAGTTGAACAGAGCAGGAAAAACTACAGTTTCAGGGTAAAAACAGCTTCTATAAGCAAAGGGTCGTATTTAGTGTGACCTCCTTGGACTTAACATGTATTAAGCCTTGAACAAAATTATTTTAAAAAGAAGAACAAAATAATCAACAAAATACAAAAAAAAAAAAAAAAAAACCTGAACAGGAATCAACAAATTTATCACAAAAAGTAATAAAATAATTAACAAAATGAGTAAAAATGACCAAAATAATCACAAATTTAACAAAAGCTGCAAAATAATCAACAAAATGAACAAAACAATCAACAAAGTGGAAAAAAATAACAAAAAAACAAAACAAAAGAATCACAAATTAATCACAATAATTAATAAAATAATGAACAAAATGAGTAAAAAATACCAAAATAATCTACAAATTTAAACAAAAATCAGCAAATTAATCAACAAAATGAACAAAATGCCAAACAAACTGAAGAAAAATTCAACAAATTTATCACAAAATGAATAAAATTACCACCTAAATAGACAAAACAATCAACAAAAATGAACAAAATAATCAACAAAATGGACAAAATAACAACAAACAAATAAAATGAACAATCAACACAAATTATCATAAAAATTTGTACAATAATTACAAAACGAGCAAAATTAGCAAAATAATCTACAAATTTAACAAAAAAATTAGCAAAATAATCAACAAAATGAACAAAATGCCAAACGAAATGAAGAAAAATCAACAAATTTATCACAAAAGTGAATAAAATTACCAGCAAAATGGACAAAATAATCAACAAAAAGAGCAAAATAATCGACAAAATGAACAAAATAATCAACAAAATGAACAAAATAACCAAAATGCCAAAGAAAATGAAGAAAAGACAAAAAAAATTATCACAAAAATGAATAAAATTACCACCTAAATAGACAAAATAATCAACAAAATGACAAAATAAGCAACAAATGGACAAAGTAACAAGGGAGAAACCAATAAAATGAACATCCACAAATTATCCCAAAAATGAATAAAATAATCACAAAACGAGTAAAAAACACCAAAATATTGCACTTAACATGTCTTTTAAACCCATTAGTTCAGAAAATATGAGATTTATTGCATTAATTTTCTCCTGTTTTACACCAGGTTTCATTCAACACGTGTCAGAACTCAGATGACTTTGACTCTCCCGTTGTAAATTAAAGTGATCAAATTGAGTTACTTTAATATTGTGACATTAGGACGCTGGTGCTGACCACAGTTTAAGCCGATACTAGCTTTAATTTAATCAGTGTACTCTGGACGTTTGTTCAGTGGATCTGGAAGGTGCTTTGTTTGACATGAATTGGACACTTTAAATATCCTTCAAGTTAATTCCCTGCGTTCGTCCTTGACTTGTCGAAGGGTACGTTCAAATATTACAGTCGAGTAACGGCCGTATTTCTTTCCCAGGACGTGAGCGATGTGCAGAGGCACCTTGGCGTCCCGTGTGAAAACTAACGCCTCGGCCGAGTGCAGAGACGAAGAGGAAAAAGACGCTGCATATTTATAGACTTGGCATATTTTCAATCAGATAATAAAAACCATTTCCGCTTTTTCAATTTGGGGTTTGGATCTGCTTGGAGTTTTTCTGCAAAGCCTCAAAGCTGTACCTGCTCCGATCCCCAAAAATAAAAAGAGGGAGCTATTTTATTTATCACACAACCGCCGTAGAAACAATGACGCCGCCAGCGGAGACCCGCGATCGGTCCGGTTTGACCCGTGGTGTGTTGTGGTGGTGTGGTGTTGTGGTGTTGTGGTGTCAGGGACAGTTCCAGACCAAAGCCTCTGCACAAACCACAGGATAAGAGACAAATAAAGTCAAATATTAAAGTATAGACCCAAAAGAAGCCAATATTCGCTTCTGTATAACAATAAACATCAAACAGGATGAGACGGAATGACTCCTGGGAACTAAATGATGGACAGAAGTTCGAAGACTTTTTGGACCACTTTAGGATCCTTCTACTGAATTTAACCCTGGAAAACCTGACCCATTAAAAAGTGACACGGAAATGCAATTCTTTTGGAAGGTATATGTTAATTAGCCCTTTTAACATAATCCAAACAAAACATTTACCAGATCATTTTGTTTATGATGTATTTTCTATATCACATTTGATACATTAGACATTTTAGCACAACAGAAGTAACTGTAGCGACAAAATTAATTTTAACAGTAACATTTTAAACTAGAAAAGCACTCTGAGAGCACAGACCTCCACCAAGGGACATCAGTTAGTAGTAGGCCTGTAACGGTACACACAAATTTCAGTTCGGTACGTTTCGGTTTTCAAAGCCACGGTTCGGTTTTTTTCGGTTCCGTACGGGAAGAAAGAAAACCCCTCAAATGCATTTATGAATTTTTGAACATTCTTTCTGCCAATTTTTGGAGACAATAGAATATAGAAAAACAGGAATAATATAATTCTGCTGCTTACAAATCAAATAGAAAATAAAATAAATTATTAATATTACCAAATGTATTTTAAACATTAGTATTGCACTTTTCCCTGAAAAGGAGTTTGAACAAACAAGAAAAATCTAATCACAGTTCTGTCAGTTCACATTCTGCTTTAAAATAACAAAAAAAAATATTCCACATGAAGTGCAACATTAACAAGAGGGCAAACTGGTATTCTGTTTAAAACAAACTCAAACAAAGCAACTCTGACAAATAAATTAACCTAATTATTTATTTTAGGACAGATAAACTGTTTAGGCCACTTTGTGCCTTGTGTGTGTGTGTGTGTGTGTGTGTGTGTGTGTGTGTGTGTATGTGTGTGTGCAGGGTGCGATTTGTCAAAAACACAGAGGGGGGATTTCTTTTTTTTTTTTTGTCGGAGGTGTGGGGGGGTTATATGTGGGGGTTCGGTCCATACTAATGTAATAACTAACGCTGGCGTTAAACTAAAGTGAAACTTTACATCCTTTCACTCCTTTACAACTTCCAACTCACAGGTTCTGTTCCTCTAGTATACAGCGTGTGTGTGTGTGTGTGTGTGCGTGTGTGTGTGTGTGTGTGTGTGTGTGTATGTGTGTGTGTGTGTGTGTGTGTGTGTGTGTGTGTGTGTGTGTGTGTGTGTGGAGAGAGAGACAGAGCCGTGTCAGTGTTTTAGAACTACCGTAGTTCCTAGGGGCCAAACAGCGTTCATCTTAGCTCCGTCTGTTCCTGGTTGTGTCTTTCACCTGAACCTGAACCGATCCAAACTGGACTGGACTGATGCTGGAGGGTCTGCAGTCTGTTCCTTCAGGTTCACATCAGATTTGGGGGGGCAGGAGAGAGGGGGAGGGACTTATGATGCTTAGGAGACAGGGGTCTCTCTTTCTCCCCTCTCTCTCCTTCTCTCTCTCTCTCTCTCTCTCTCTCTCCCCCTCCTCTCCTTCTCTCTCCTCTCTCTCTCCTTTTCTCTCTCTCCTCCTTCTCTCTGTCTCTCTCTCTGTCTCCCTCTCTCTCTCTCCCTCTCTCTCCCTCCCTCCCTCTCTCTCTCTCTCTTCTTTTCTCCTCCTCTCTTCTCTCTGTCTCCCCTCTCCTCTCTCTCTCTCTCTCTCTCTTTCTCCTTCACTCTTACTCCTTCTCTCTCTCTCTCTCTGTCTCCCCTCTCTCTCTCTCCCTCTCTCCCTCCCTCCCTCTCCTCTCCTCTCTTTCTTTCCCTCCTTCCTCTCTCTCTCTCTCCTCTGTCCCTCCCCTCTCTCTCTCTCTCTCTCTCTCTCTCTTCCTCCTTTCTTTCCCTCCTCCTCCCTCCTTTCTCTCCTTCACTCTGTCTCCTTCTTCTCTCTCTCTCTGTCTCCCCTCTCTCTCTCTCTCTCTCTCTCTTCTTCTTCCCTTCACCTTCTCTCTCTCTCCTCTCTTCTCTCTCTCTCTCTCTCTGTCTCCCCTCTCTCTCTCTCTCTTTTCTCCTTCTCCCCCCCCCCCCCTCATGCATTCCTCAGGTGCCACAGCCAAAAATAAATCAACAGTCAATAGTAAAAAATGATGCGTCGACTACAAAAATTGCCACCAATTACGTCAACTAAGTTGACTAATTGCGACATTCCTGCAGACCAGGGCAGATGTTTGTGAACTGTGTGCAGACTTTTAGTTTAGGTGAAAATATAACATGGAAGTGAGTTGTTTTTTTTTTTTTTTTTTTTTTTTCAGAAGTTCGTTAGTTTCTCCATAAATGTAGTAACAGATCAGTGGTTGTTCCATCTGTGGTTCATGTGAAAACGAAACTCCTTGTGTTCTTGGGACAAACGGCGGCCTTAAATGACCCCCCTGCAGCAGATCTGACCCCCCAGGCTGAGCTCCTTTTCCTCAGCGTGGTGGACTCAGACTAAATTGGCATTAGTTTGGGCTTACAGACATCATCAGCCCATGTCCAGCACATTTACTGGACCGGCCTCTGGCTCAGCCTTTAATGAATGAAGACCAAACAGCAGGCTTCATTCAGCTGGTGTTGTCACTGTTGCAAGTGAGCTTCTGTCGGCTGATCGCTCTGAGTTACCAAGTCAAAAAAAAAGAAGAGATGCTATTTTTCAGAAATGGAACTTCGAAATATATGCAGTTGTTTTTGGAAACTGTGTTGGTAGGAGAACCCATGTGACTTAGAAATGTCTCCTGTTTGTTGTTTGTTTTGTTATTTGATGAAGTGTGCAAAAGTCCTAGTCCAACATAATGTATAGAATAGAATAGAATAGAATAGATCTTGTCACTGTTACAGGAACAATGAGAATCTGTTTAGTAGCTCTGTTGAGTAAAAAGGACCAAAATAATCAGCAAATTGTATAAAAATCAACCAAATAATCAACAAAATACCAAAAAGACAAACAAAATGGACAAAAATCAGCAAAATGAATCACAAAAATGAATAAAATAATTAACAAACTGAACAAAATAATAAACAAAAAGTGCAAAAATAATCAACAAAATGAACAAAAACAACTAAATCAACAGTTTGCATTTGTCAGTGTCTGTGTTATATCTAATCTGAAGTGGTCTCATTTAGTGTGACCTCCGTTTGCACTTAACATGTCTTTAAGCCTGGAACAAAATAAAAATAATAAAAAAAAAGAACAAAATTCTCATAAAATGGACAAAGTAAAAATGAATAAATAAATAACTAAATAACTAAAATGAAGAAAAATCAACAAATTAACCACAGAATGATACCATAATTAACAAAATGAGTAAAAATTACCAAAATAATCTTTTTTTTTACAAAAATCAACAAAATAATTAACAAAATAACCAAAAAGACAAACAAAATGAACAAAAATCAACAAATGAATCACTAAATGAATAAATTGATTTAACAAACTGAACAAAAAAATAAACAAAAATTGCAAAATAATCACAAAATGACAAAAACAAACTAAATCAACAGTTTGCATTTGTCAGTGTCTGTATTATATCTAATCTGAAGTGGTCTCATTTAGTGTGACCTCCGTTTGTACTTAACATCTCTTTAAGCCTGGCAAAAAAAAAAAAAAAAAACTAATAAAATGAAGAAAAATCTAATTAACCACAAAAATTGATAACATAATTAACAAATGAGTAAAATTACCAAAAATAATCTTTTTTTTTTTTTTTTACAAAAATCAACAAAATAATTAACAAAATAACCAAAAAGACAAACAAAATGAACAAAATGAACAAATGAATCACTAAAATGAATAAAATAATTAACAAACTGAACAAAATAATAAACAAAAAGTGCAAAATAATCAACAAAATAATCAACAAAAGGGGTAAAATAACAAAAAAATTAACAAGAATCAACAAATTAGCACAAAAATGATAAAATAACTTCAAAAATGAATAAAAATGACTAAAATAATTGCACTTAACATGCCTTTAACCCTATAGTTCAAACAGTATGAACTTTACTGCCTTACTTTTCTGGTGTTTTATACCAGATTTGTCAGATGTTTGTAATTGTTTGTGCTGCTTCTTGTTATGGGGTCAGAGGTCAGACTTAATAATGACTTTAAACCTTTACAACCCAGTTTTTTTATGTCTTTAAAGACTGTGCACATATTTCCTGTATTTTGTTGTTGTATGTGAAGAAAAAGAGACAGAAAAAATAAATTGTTTGATCATTTCGACCCCGAAAAACAACAAATCTGAAGGTGGACTCAGCCTTTTCACAGTTCAGTCACAGCAGACGTCTGAACAGCAGTGATTACAGCAGCGCTAACGCCAGACTCTTCTGTTCCAGTCCAGCCGTCAGTGCTTTCCACTGTTTTCTGTTCGGTGAAAAAACGAACACTATTGATTTTCCAGAGGATCCCCCTGTGCCACTACAGCCAGACGAATCAGCGGGGGGGGGGGGGGGGGGCATTTATGGAGGAAAGTTTGTACACTTCAACACAGTGAACTGGATGAACTCTGCAGTGACAGATAAGGTAAGGTGAGGTGAGATAAGGTAAGGTGAGGTAAAGTAAAGGAAGATAAAACAAGATAAGATAAGATAGAGTTAGGTGATGTGAGATAAGGTAAGATAAGGTGAGGTAAGATGAGATAGGATAAGATAAGACAAGATAAGATGAGTAAGATAAGATAGGTGAGGTGAGATAAGGTAAGATGAGGTAAGATAAAATAGAATGAGGTAAGAATAAGATAAGGGAAAATAAGTAAGATGAGGTAAGAATGAAATAAGATGAGGTAAGATAAGATAAGGTAAAATACGGTAAGATGAGGTAAGATAAGATAGTTAAGGTAAGATGACATAGGATAAGACAAGATAAGATGAGGTAAGATAAAATAAGTGAGGTAAGATAAGATAAGATAAGTTAAGGTAAGATGACATAGGAATAAGACAAGATAGATAAGGTAAAATAAGGTAAGATGAGTAAGATAAGATAAGATAAGTTAAGGTAAGATGACATAGGATAAGACAAGATAAGATGAGGTAAGATAAGATAGGGTGAGGTGAGATAAGGGAAGATGAGGTAGATAAGGTAAGATTAGGTAAGATAAAATAAGATGAGGTAAGATAAGATAAGGTAAAATAAGGTAAGATGAGCCGCCAAAATAGACAAAATAATCAACAAAAAAAGCAAAATGATCAACAAAGTAACCGAAATGCCAAACAAAATGAAGAAAAATCAACAAATTTATTTAAAAAATGAATAAAATAACCGCTGAAATAGATACAATATCAACAAAATGAACAAAATAATCAACGAAATGAATACATAACCAAAATGCCAAACAAATGAAGAAAATCATCAAAGTTATTTCAAAAATGAATGAAATAACCGCCAAAATGAACAAATAATCAACAAAAAGAGCAAAATAACCAAAATGCCAAACAAAATGAGGATAAATCAACAGTTTATCTCAAAAATGAATAAACTAACCTCCAAAATAGACAAAATATCAACAAAAAGGGAAAAATGATCACAAAATTATCACAAAACAGACAAAATAATCACTAAAAATGAACAAAACCAAACTCTATCAGCAGTTTGCATGTGTGGCCTGCAGCAGCAGACACAGTTGGAGCTGATGTACGACATGACACTGAATATTTCCACGTATGCGTCGACTGCAGTTCAACATTTCTAATAAGGCTGTGATGTATGTGGCGTGTCTGTGCAGGTTGTATTCCTCATTTTTCAGTCGGAGGCTCCGGTGCTGCTGTTCGATGTCCGCCTGCAGCCCTGCTTTAGCTAATGTACAGAAATGAGAACGCAGGTGAAGGATTATGGGAAAAACTAATAAGGACGACATGACATCAGGACATGCAAAGAAGGCGGTTCTGACTGAAGAATAATGACACAGCACAGCCTGTACGCGGTGAACTTACATAAACATTTGTACCTGGTTTCTCCCACGCCAGAACAGCTAGTGTTTTAAATGTTACATAACGCCACGCCGCTCTGTAATATTAAACTTAGCAGGTTCTTCAACGTGGAGGGAATCTGCGCAGGAAAGCCCCCAAATCCCAGCATTAATCCCCCTGTTGATCTTCGGGCTGAATACACGGCGCGTTGGCAAAGACCGCGCCGTCACACGGAGACCACTAAGACCCTCCATCTGCGTTTTGGCAGCTCGGATTCGGCTGCGAAATCCAGTCAAGGTGTTGAGGGCGGCGTCGGCCTAATCGACAAAACACGAACAGCCCGCGCCCACATCAGACTTCAGAGTGTTTTTTTAAAGAAGTGATATCTAGCTTTTTTAAAAATGGAATTCTTCATTTTCAAACACTTCCCTGTGGTCTATGTAAACTGTAAATGCTGTGTTTGGGTCAAAGACTAAGAAAGTGGGTTCAGATAAATATGAGCCCTGTAAGCAAACTGTAATCCATTACAGATTACTTAAAAGTCATTCTTTTCCTTACAATATTACTGTCTCAGAATTGTAATGTGTTACATGACTCCTGTGTTACTTATCAGTTACATACAGACCTCGTCATAAATGGCATGTGCGCTAGTGATGTGACGTTCACGAACGAATCGAATCTTTTGAACGGCTCTTTGAAATGAACGATGGGAAACCGAGTCTTTGTAAAGAGCCGTTCATTTTTTTTTTTTTTTTTACATTTTTTTTTTAGGAGGGAGTGTCCGATTGCACTGGTCTACAAGGAAAATGCTTCCAGAATAAAAGTAATGAAATTTTACCACATGAGAGTCACTGATAAAGAAAAATCCAGTCCTAAATGCTGGTTGGCTGAACTTTCCAAGATACAGCCTTAGGTCAAAATTGGAAATTCAAGAATTAATGAGAGAATGGGTTTGACTCCAAAGGAATATTTGTCTCAGAGCTACAAGATCTACTTCCAACACTGTCTGCACATTAGAATACATTCACTTTACAGGGTCTATTTAGTGGAAGATTTATAAAACTATTATATAAATGTACATAAACCAATACATATGTGTAATAACACTGAATCATATACCCTTGAAAACATCAGCAAACCGGCACTTTTGTCATTTATTTTCCAATTAATCTTTTAAAAATGCGTAACATTAGCACATTTAATGTCTGAAAGCAAAACATTTCTAAAAAATTGTAGAGCAGTGTTGCCTGTCAGTTTAGCGTCACTGGGGAGGCACTGGGCGGGAGGAGGATGTTCCAGCAGAAAAAAACAGAGAGTGCACTGAGCATGTCTCACAGCAAGAAGTTAGCAAAAAAAAAAAAAAAAAAACAGGGGCAGCTGGAGGGCAAACAGAATGTTAGGGGGGGCGGACACAAAAATTTTGTGCATAGTGCGAAATTAACGCTTTGTGCTGTAGTGGCTTATCTATCTATCTATCTATCTATCTATCTATCTATCTATCTATCTATCTATCTATCTATCTATCTATCTATCTATCTATCGATCTATCTATCTATCTATCTATCTATCTATCTATCTATCTATCTATCTATCTATCTATCTATCTATCTATCTATCTATCTATCTATCTATCCGTTACACTTCATATAGAGGGCAGTTTTAGGTAAAATCAGGTAATACTTAATGTATTCAAGGTATTTGTTAAAAACTCTCACTTTAACCTACTATAAAAACACAAAAGGCCAGAAAACACACACACACACACAAAAAATTCTGATTTGAAAAATGTATATATTTATTTCATAAATAACACACAGATGCTTACCGAACCTTTTCAAAGACTTTAAAAGTGAATATTGGTTCCATATATTAGGTATAGAAGATTAAAATTGTAATGAATTAAACTATACTCAAATATTTGACATAAAGCAGATCTTTACATAGGCGTTTTCTCTGAAAAGTGCAGTAATCAAACACAGTTATCAGGATATTAGAATTTAAACAGTAATACTAACCGTCTGCAATTTTACTGCCGGTTATCGTTATACCGGTAATGGTTACATCCCTAGACCCAAACATCCACAACACTGAGCAAAAGCATCTACTGATCTAAACTGCTGATCCACGAATTTTATCAATCCATGTCAATTATTGGTGTAAAATACAGTTCTTCATCTTTTCATGGTCATCAGATATGACCCATTTGGACGTTCAGAGGCTCCGTAGTTACCGTGGAAACACCGTCATCTTCTACGATATTGATTCCCCAGTCAAACCCATGGAGTCGATCAATGACAGTGGATGGACACGCTGGGTTTATGATCAGTTAATGAGAGATTGGACTGAAAAAGTTACTTATGCTTAACGAACCTTTTCAAAGACTTTAAAAGTGAATATTGGTTCCATATATTAGGTATAGAAAAATCAAAATTGCAATGAATTAAAACTCTACTCAAATACTTGACATAAAAGCAGATCTTTACACAGGCGTTTTCTCTGGAAAAGTGCGGTAATCAACACAGTTATCATGAGAATTGAATTTAAAAACAGTAATACTAACCGTCTGCAGTTTTACTGCCGTTTATTGTTATACTGGTAATCGTTATGCAAGCACTATGAAGAAAATATTTTAAAATATGACTGAAAATTGATTAGCAATGCTGTACACTACTGCATTACAGCAAAAAAAGTAATCCATTCCTTTTGTAACGTGTTACTCCCACCACTGCAGATGGATGGAACCACTGGCCCACACGTCATAAATCAAACAAAAGTGGTGCAGGCTCTCATCTTTCAGCCTATCATCTGTGCATTTGCCAGGCTGTTCACCTACACATACCCTCTATACACACACACACCACACACCACACGCACCCACACACACACACACTACACACACATTTCCTCTGTAGCACAAGAGGTTCAGTTGATGAGAGCGGAGTGCTGTGGCTGAAAACCCTCTCCTCCTCTTTCTTTGCCTGTGTTCTTGTGGCTCTTCACTCCCACGTTGACATTTTCTGAGATCAAAGTAGCGATAGAAGCTAACACACACACCACACACACACACACACACATATAGTCTATACACACACACACACACACACACACACATATAGTCTATACACACACACACACATATAGTCTATACACACACACACACACATATATAGTCATACACACACACACACCCACACACACACACACACACCACACAGATAGTCTATACACCACACACACACACATATAGTCTATACACACACACACACACACACACACACACACATATAGTCTATACACACACACACACACACACACACACACATAGTCATACACACACACACACACATATAGTCTATACCACACACCACACACACACATATAGTCTATACACACACACCACACCACATATAGTCTATACACACACACACACACACACTATAGTCTATACACACACACACACACATATATAGTCATACACACACACACACACACACACATATAGTCTATACACACACACCACACACACACAGTGATGACGCGGCATGTCACAGACAGATTAATCCTGTCTCGTTCCCTTCCATCGTCACACCGGAGGAGCTTTCCCCCTCTCCTCTTTCTCCTCTGGCTGCTTGGAAACACATTTGCCTCTATGATTAAACCAAACACAGGCGGTTGCACAGGGTGGGGGGGTGGGGGTTTGGAACGCAACACCTGAGCGCCGACGTCAAACACCTGACACAGAAAAAAGGAAACTCCCAACCCGGGCAGAGCTCAGATCCAGAAGTGACTGCTGAAGATGAAGGCGTTTGGAAGTACACGCTTTAATGAAGGCAGCTACACTTCCAGACGTGTCGCCGAGTCTGTATTTTTAGCTTTTAATTTGTTTTTCTTGGATACGTTTCTCCGGTTCGAGTGCAGCGTGGTGATAAGAGCTGAGGAACCCAGACGCACCAGGGTTAGACCGCAGGCACATCACACACCTTTCCCAAATCAGATCAGTGGGTTTTGCAAATAATGAGACTGGATTTATGTCCCACGTCAACCGTTTATCTGCATGAGCAACGCAGGCAGTAATTAGAATGTGCTAAGTACAAAAAGACATGATCACAGCGAGGGATGTGACGATTACCGGTAGAACGATAAACCGCGGTAAAATTCCCGACGGTTAGTATTACCGTTTAAATTCTAATTATCATGATAACCATGTTCGAGTACCGCACTTTGAAAACTAATGGTACTGCACATTTCCTGGAGTAGCAACAGCACTCTATCTCTATCTATCTATCTATCTATCTATCTATCTATCTATCTATCTATCTATCTATCTATCTATCTATCTATCTATCTATCTATCTATCTATCTATCTATCTATCTATCTATCTATCTATCTATCTATCTATCTATCTATCTATCTATCCCGATTGATCGATTGATTGATACCGATAGATAGATATGAATGATATACGGATTATACGAATGATATGATATAAAAACATTTTTATTCTCATTAGCCTTTGAAAGGAGATAAAAATGGGGTCACAATCCAGGAACCAGGAATGTGCGTTTTTTTTTTTTTTTTAATTTTATTTTATTGTATTTCAAATTTCATCTTATTTCTTGCACTTCAAAAATTCTATGCATAATCAAATATTTTAATGTGCACTGTTTTTATATTTATTTTTATTTATTGTATTTCTAATCAAATCTTAATGTATTTTAATATTGTATTTTTTCAATCAATGTGAAGCACTTTGGGCTACAATTTCTGTATGAAAGGTGCTATACAAATAAAGTTTATATTATTTATTATTATTATTATTATTATTATTATTATTATTATTATTATTATTATTATTATATGGATTAGCTCTACCAACACTAATTTACAAATGCAAATATCAAGAAAGGCATGAAGTACAGTTGTTTTGTTTTTTCTGCCCAGACTTTCTGAAATCTATCTGAAAGACCAAAAAAACCCAGATATGGTGTTGCGGTTCACAGAAGGCTGTAGTTTTTATTATGCCTGCAGGGGCTTTGAACCTCTCTGTTACACTGAGTTCTAATGTGTTTTTTATTGAATGCTTTTGTCCTGCTGTTTATTTTGGTCCTAGCGTCCCCAGGTCAGTTGGGACTTAACTGACCGCAGGACAAAGTGCCTGAACTGATGTCCATGCGTCTCTGTCAACACAACCCAGTCTTTCACTTCACTTTGTGGTGAAATATTGAACTTTTTCTTCAACGGTCCAGACTACATATGTTCCTTTACAGTCTGTCAAACCCTGTAAAATGCTGTATTTCAGCTGTCGGTCACGCCGACTTTAGGAGGGATTTGTGCTCGTACTCGTGCAGGACTCTGGCGTCTCCCACTCAGACACACACATGTCTCACTTTGTCCGTCCGTCCGTCCTCGCTCACACAATCCACAGCTGTAATCAGATCAGAGTGTTTTCCTCAGAGGCTCCGGGTTCCATCGACACAGAGAGAGGTGGATGGATGGATGGATGGATGGATAAATGATAAACTCCCTCCACTTATTTAATCCTCCACTCCCACCCGTCCCATCCGGCTTTTTTCCACAGAGACACAAGTAGGCAGCACTCAAAACCGTGTGATCAAAGTACAATATGTGGACAAAAGTATGTGGACACGTTTCTTTTCTAATGGGTAATAATGACTAATGTCAGAATTATTGGGTTTTCCAGACATAGTGATTGCATTTGGCATTACAACAAAACACTCGGCTGGGCAAGTTAACACGTTATTACCGCGTTAACGCATTCATTAAATAACGCCGACAATTTTTTAAATCTCACGTTAATGCCGTTTTATTCTAACTCCTATTCTTCTGCTTGTGTGCGTGTAGCGATTAGCTGCAGATAGACAACAGGTTTACCAAGAAAAGCCGGACGCCCAAAACTTGTGTCCAAATCTGTTCCTGTAGACTCAGTGTAAAACTGACACATACAAACTAAATCTGTCTGAGTTCTGTTCACTGCCTTAGTACATTACATGGCATTATACATTTAAATGAATGGGAAAAAGACCGCTAGCTCGATGCTAACTTGAATGGGAAAATCCATAGACATGCTAATGATTAGCATTTACAGATTAACTTAAGGTTCACATCAGAGATATTTGATACTATTCATTCTGACAAAACTGAACATAAATACTCACAGGCAAATGTTTTTGGGGAGTGAAAGAAGCATGTCTGTTAGTTCCTTCTTATGTCTGAACTGACTACGGGAACACTGCAGGGACAAAACTACGTTAGTGCAATTCATTCCCACCACTAGAGGGCCCCCTTTGTTTACTTTGAACACCTGAACATCACATATTATTGGCTTATTAGTATTAGTACTGATTAGTGGGACTAAGACTCCTGTCAATCACTCACAGGGGAAATAAACTGGTGTGGACGTAAACATGTGTAACAGTAGCGGTCTGTTCCATGGACATTTTCATTTAAATGTCTTCAGATGGTGGTGGGGGGGGGGGGGGACACAGGTGTTTGGAAGCACTGACATGTGCAATTATTTTAATCAGAGGAGAACTTCAGTCTGAAATATCACTGAAAGGAAATACACACTGTTGATGCAGGCAACCCCCCCCCCCCCCAAATATAACTATGTGATTAATCATGATTAATTGCAGAAATCCACACGATTAATTGCGATTAAACATTTAATTGCTGCCCAGCACTACAAAACACACATTGAACCTGTTCGGCACGTACTTGACTGAGTGTCAAGACCAAAAGTGCTCAGTGTCCACCATCCAACAGCACAGCAGCATGGATAAAAAGAATACAATAAAGAAATAAGATCAAATACATAACAACAAGATGCAATAAAACATAGTAAAAAAACCTCTAGAAGATAAAAACAGTCTGTGGGAGAAAAACCAGGATAAGAACACAAAATTTAAAAATTGGAAGTCACAATAAGAATAAATAGAGCAAAGAAATAGAATAAATAACTAAAATAAGTAAATAAAGTGATCAAAAACAAATTAATTTAGCAAAAAAAAGTCTCAGTTTTGAATGTCTGGGGGTCGCCAGAATTCGTGGTGTTAAAATGGAGTCACAAGAACAAAAAAGGTTGGGAACCACTGGTTAAAAAGTAGGGATGGGAATCGAGGACCAGTTCTTTTTGGAGAACCGGATCCCAGTAGCTCGATTCCTTTGAAATCGTTTGCCTTGCCTGCTTAACCATTCTGCCTTCACTGTGCATGCACGATGACGTCACACATACGCTGCATTGTTTTGGTCAGACTGTAGACAACATGGTCCACACAGACCACACCAGGTCCACATAGACCACACCAGGTCCACATAGACCACACCAGGTCCACATAGACCACACCATGTCCACACAGACCACACCAGGTCCACATAGACCACACCAGGTCCACATAGACCACACCAGGTCCACCAGACCACACCAGGTCCACATAGACCACACCAGGTCCACATAGACCACACCAGGGTCCACACAGACCAGACCAGGTCCACACAGACCACACCAGGTCCACACAGACCAGACCAGGTCCACACAGACCAGACCAGGTCCACACAGACCAGACCAGGTCTACACAGACCAGACCAGGTCCACACAGACCACACAAGGTCCACACAGACCACACCAGGTCCAAACAGACCACACCAGGTCCACACAGACCACACCAGGTCCAAACAGACCACAGCAGGTCCAAACAGACCACAGCAGGTCCACACAGACCACACCAGGTCCAAACAGACCACACCAGGTCCAAACAGACCACACCAGGTCCAAACAGACCACACCAGGTCCACACAGACCACACCAGGTCTAAACAGACCACACCAGGTCCAAACAGACCACACCAGGTCCACACCAGGTCCAAACAGACCACACCAGGTCTAAACAGACCACACCAGGTCCACACAGACCACACCAGGTCCACACAGACCACACCAGGTCCAAACAGACCACACCAGGTCCAAACAGACCACACCAGGTCCACACCAGGTCCAAACAGACCAAACCAGGTCCACACAGACCACACCAGGTCCACACAGACCCCACCAGGTCTAACAGACCACACCAGGTCCAAACAGACCACACCAGGTCCACACAGACCACACCAGGTCCACACAGACCACACCAGGTCCAAACAGACCCCACCAGGGTCCACACAGACCACACCAGGTCCACACAGACCACACCAGTCTAAACAGACCACACCAGGTCCAAACAGACCACACCAGGTCCACACAGACCACACCAGGTCCAAACAGACCACACCAGGTCCACACAGACCACACCAGGTCCAAACAGACCACACCAGGTCCACACCAGGTCCAAACAGACCACACCAGGTCCACACAGACCACACCAGGTCTAAACAGACCACACCAGGTCCACACAGACCACACCAGGTCCACACAGGACCCCACCAGGTCCACACAGACCACACCAGGTTCCACACAGACCAGACCAGGTCCATTTGAACTCTGTCAAGCTTCTATTTCTTCTAAAGGTGGAATCCCTCCTATCTGCTCAAACATTTGTCCACATTGTGATTAATTTGATTCTCTACTCAGCTGTGCTTGTGAATGTAGCGGTAGAGTGAAACCCCAGGCCGTCATCTGGGCCCAGTTCCGGTTCCGGTCCGGGAAACAAACGTCGTACCCCCTCAAGTTTCTGAAGGTAGGGGAAAGGAAATGAGGAGCACAACAACAGGAGACGACCAGAGTCGAAGCAGTTCCATGTAGTGGAAATACGGCAAAAGAGGATTTAGTAAAGAGTCTGTAGTCCCCCCCCCCCCCCAAACTGGAACCGGGCCTGGTGTCATCTGTTATAATTAATTGTACATATTGTGTATGTTCTATTTTCTGTGCAGATGGAAATATAAAAGACAGTTCATGCAAACACACCTGTTTGTACTCTTTTATTCCCTCACTCAACAAGAATTGAGAAGAGAATCGATAAGGAATCAGATCGATAAGCAAAATCAATAATGGAACTGGAATCGTTAAATTCTTATCGATTCCCATCGCTGTTAAATAGAGAAAAATCACTCTGTATCTGACTCAACAGTAGCTGTGGGTCTTTAAGGGTTAATCAGACCTGACAGGTGTTGTCTGCTTCCTTCTGTCCATCCATATATTTCACCTTCATACTCTTCTACTGTTCTTCTGCTGTTCTTCTACTGTTCTTCTGCTGTTCTTCTACTGTTCTTCTACTGTTCTATATCCTACAGTTTTTACTATTTTCATTGCCTTCCAGCCACTTCAACTCAACTCTGATACGATGCATTCGCGAGTGCAAACTGATAATGAACTTTTTAACCTTAAGCTGTTTTCTTCTGTGATGAGAGCAGTTTTCACTGTCACGCTGTAATTGAAATTTTACTCCGTCCAGTGTGAACGGTCAAAAGAAAAAAGAAAAGACATGAAATTGAATTCTGAGGTCCGGCTGATGGGTTAGACAGATAACAGGATAACTGGATGGGAAATAAGAGCAGAAATAATCAAGTTGTCCAAGTGGACCTGTTTGTGTCTGGAGGCCATCTGCCCACTGCGTTATCTGTTCAGTGGGGTTTCTATTGGACCGCCGCTGCACATGCTCAGTACAGGTTTGATCTGATCATGATGACGGTTACGCCTAAGGAGAAGAAAAAAAGTACCGTACAGTTCAGGAGGTAAAGAACAAAATCCTGATTATTGTGGTGGATGTTTGAAAGAAGAAAACGTAGTAAATGAGAAAACGCTGTGATGGGTTTAGATTCCACCACTAGAACCTGCAGATAGATGAAGGAAAAGAGCAGGGTTAGTTTTGTATGAGAATGAGCGACTGATTTAGGAACTAGAACCACTCCTGTTCGACTCATTCTCCTTTAAACATGTAATATGTAAATAAGATTACATTTTCATTTCTAATTCTACATTTATGTTAATATTTATGTAAATACCAAATTTCTTATTTTTCTTTTTGTTTCATTTTTCTGTTGTTTGTGGTTTTTCTCTTACCTTACCTTACCTTGTCATGTCTTACTTTATCTTATCTTACCTTATCTTGTCTTACTTTATCTTCTCTTCTCTTACTTTACTTAATCTCATCTTATCTTACCTTACCTTATCTTGTCTTATCTTGTCTTGTCTTACTTTATCTTATCTTATCTTGTCTTATCTTACCTTATCTTACCTTATCATGTCTTACTTTATCTTATCTTATG
This sequence comes from Sphaeramia orbicularis, assembly GCF_902148855.1. Classification (NCBI taxonomy): domain Eukaryota; kingdom Metazoa; phylum Chordata; class Actinopteri; order Kurtiformes; family Apogonidae; genus Sphaeramia; species Sphaeramia orbicularis. Next base: position 46,815,827 of record NC_043979.1, on the reverse strand, counting down.
TTATGTTATCTTACCTTATCTTGTCTTACTTTATTTTATCTTATCTTGTCCTACTGTATCTTATCTTATCGTATCTTATCTTATCTTATCTTACATATTATATTATATTATTATATTACAGTAACTGGAGTGAAGGGCTCGTACCTCGGCCAAGGCCCCACTGTCCTGTCATTCAGTCTAGTGTCGACTCTCATAAGGTTAAAATGGAACTGAAAATAGACTGACCCTCCCATCCATGAAATATCCTGACAAACACACACACAAACAAACACACAAACAAACACACACACAAACACACAAACAAACACACACACAAACACACACACAAACAAACACACACACACACACACACACAGTACTGAACACACCGGCCTCCTCAGCACCGCTGACATCCATCCACCTCCACCTCCACGCCCAACCCGACCCACTTTTGTCGCACATAAAACTCATTACTCTGAGCGCTGGCACCGAACACTGGCACTGGATGAAAACCGCAAATCCTCGGACAGAAAGAAAGAGAAAAAAAAAGAAAAAGAGAAAGAAAGGCGAGGGGGATGAACCTCTGCGTCCTCCTGAATAAAACACAACAAAGAGGACGACAGCAGAGAGACGAGTGGACAGATGAAAGGAGGCGGAGGAGAGGAGGGAGCAGCTCTGGGTCTGAGCAGTACATACACAACTGCACAGGGAACGACCACAACTGCACAGGGAATGAAAGAAGCGCACAGGGAATGAAAGAAGCGCACAGGGAATGACAACTGCACAGGGAACAGCAGAAGTGCACAGGGAACCACAGAAGTGCACAGGGAACAGCAGAAGTGCACAGAGAATGAAAGAAGTGCACAGGGAACGACAACTGCACAGGGAACAGCAGAAGTGCACAGGGAACCACAGAAGTGCACAGGGAATGAAAGAAGCGCACAGGGAATGACAACTGCACAGGGAACAGCAGAAGTGCACAGGGAACCACAGAAGTGCACAGGGAACAGCAGAAGTGCACAGGGGAACAGCAGAAGTGCACAGGGAACAGCAGAAGTGCACAGAGAATGAAAGAAGTGCACAGGGAACGACAACTGCACAGGGAACCGCAGAAGGCACAGGGAACCACAGAAGTGCACAGGGAACAGCAGAAGTGCACAGGGAACGACAGAAGTGCACAGGGAACGAAAACTGCACAGGGAACGACCACAACTGCACAGGGAATGAAAGAAGTGCACAGGGAATGACAACTGCACAGGGAACAGCAGAAGTGCACAGGGAACCACAGAAGTGCACAGGGAACGGCAGAAGTGCACAGGGAAGAACAGAAGTGCACAGGGAACAGCAGAAGTGCACAGGGAACCACAGAAGTGCACAGGGAACCACAGAAGTGCACAGGGAACGGCAAGAGTACACAGGGAACGGCAGAAGTGCACACAGGGAACGGCAGAAGTGCACAGGGAAGAACAGAAGTGCACAGGGAACAGCAGAAGTGCACAGGGAACGGCAGAAGTGCACAGGGAACAACAATGCACAGGAAATGGCAAAAGTGCACAGGGAACGACAGAAGTGCACAGGGAACGGACACCAAACACAGACTGTGTCTCAGTCAGGATCAGTAGTCACTTTTCCACTGGACATCTACGCAAAAACTTACCAATATTTACTAAATGTCGGAGAAAAAAAGTGCGTAATGTCGGTTTTTCCCATTAAATCACAAATGCGATGATTTGTTTATTTATGATCGCAAGATGACACAAGAAGTCATTCCATAAACATGGCGACAATCGTAAATATGGTGTTGACTTACAGATATATTCATTATTATTATTATTATTATTATTACAGTTACTAGTAGGGGTGTGTATTGGCAAGAATCTGGCGATACAATACAAATCACAATGCTAGGATCACGATACGATATATTATGATATATCATGACACTGTTTAAAAGTTTGTTTGTTTTGTTACTTTTTTTTTTTAAGGTTATTTCCTAGAAGGTTACACCAGATATTTGCGCAAATACTGAACATATTTTTATTTAATCAGAACAGGATCTAATGCTGTAACGCCAAACTGTCCTCTGTAAAAACTTAAACCTTAAATTATGTTTCACAGACATTACTGTTCTATTCTATTCTATTCTATTCTATTCTATTCTATTCTATTCTATTCTATGTGTATATATACTGTATATATGTGTAGACTCTCCTTGTAGAAGCTCCACAGTCCAAAGTCAGTGTGAAATCGGAGCCTTTTAACTGTTGTTGTGTCTTAAACTGTGGTGAAAGTCCTTTTGATTTATTCAGGAACCGACAAAACAGAACATTTGCATTTAGAGCTTTTCTGAAAAACACCAGTGCACTGCATGTGTTTGACACAACAGACCAGGGTTTGAGTTCCACTGCAGGCTTCATGTCAGCCCAGAGCTGGTGCGGGTTCTGGGTCTGAACCTGGTGCTGAAACTGTGGCTGAAACTGGGTGGAAACTGATGCTGAAACGGGACTGAAACTGGGCGTAAACTGGTCTGAAACTGGGCTTAAACTGGGCGGAAACTGGTGCTGAAACTGGACTGACACTGGTCTAAAACTGGGCTGAAACTGTTGCTCAAACTGGTGTTAAACTGGTCTGAAACTGGTCTGAAACTGGTCTAAAACTGGTCTGAAACTGGTCTTTAACTGGTGCTGAAACTTGTGCTGAAACTGGTCTTAAACTTGTCTTAAACTGGTCTGAAACTGGTCTTAAACTGGTCTGAAACTGGTCTAAAACTGGTCTGAAACTGGTCTAAAACTGGTCTGAAACTGGTCTTTAACTGGTGCTGAAACTTGTGCTGAAACTGGTCTTAAACTTGTCTTAAACTGGTCTGAAACCGGTGCTGAAACTGGTCTTAAACTGGTCTGAAACTGGTCTAAAACTGGTCTGAAACTGGTGCTGAAACTGGTCCTAAACTGGGCTGAAACTAGGCTTAAACTGGGCTTAAACTGGTCTGAAACTGGGCTTAAACTGGGCGGAAACTGTTGCTGAAACTGTTGCTCAAACTGGGCTGAAACTAGTCTTAAACTGGGCTGAAACTGGTCTTAAACTGGTCTGAAACTGGTGTTAAACTGGTCTGAAACTGGTCTTAAACTGGACTTAAAATGGTCTTAAACTGGTCTGAAACTAGGCTTAAACTGGGCGGAAACTGGTGCTGAAACTGTTGCTCAAACTGGGCTGAAACTAGTCTTAAACTGGGCTGAAACTGGTCTTAAACTGGTCTGAAACTGGTGTTAAACTGGTCTGAAACTGGTCTTAAACTGGACTTAAAATGGTCTTAAACTGGACTTAAAATGGTCTTAAACTGGTCTTAAACTGGTCTTAAACTGGGCTGAGCAGGCTGATCCCACATGGCAGTTTGGCGTTTAATTCAGGCCAAACTTTGCGTTCCTCATCGGCTCAAACTCATTTCCAGGGCGCCGCTGCTTATGCACCCGCTGAACATCCCATAATTAGCTGACGGATTAAGGTGCACCTTACAGCTGAGCAGATCCCAGGCACACATTCTAATTAAAGTCATTAGCCGTCCTATCTGCGTGTCTGCTTGGTTACACTCGTTCCTGTAAATGCAGAATATTCAGTCTGTGGAAATGAGCCGGTGCTGCCGTGGTGGGCGGGGCTTAGACTTGGGAGGAAACTTGAATACGGTCTGAGAGGAACACGTAGAAGTGGAAAAGCATCGCACAGACGCTCTGAAGAGTCGAAGGTCGACACTGATTTAAATATCCTGAAAGAAAGTTACCATTTCGAACCAACAGCTGAAGACGCTGCTGCCAAGTCCGGTTGAAGGGAGGAAACTGGAGCAAAACGGAGGAAAAATAAGCAAAATATTGATAAAGTGGTCTGTTCGCCCTTAAAAACCAAAAAAATCTACTGATCTAAACTGTTTAAGACCTGGTGATCCACCAATCCGATCAATACATGTCAATAATTGGTGTAAAATGCAGTTTGACCTGAGTTATTCACAGGGTAAAATGGTCAAATCTTGTGAAATGAGAATAAAATGAGCAAAATACTTGGAAAATAAGGGGAAAATGACCCAAAAAACCTTAAATTATGGCATAAAAGTGAAGAAATCCTTCTAAATTGAGGAAAAAATTGCAAAATACTTGAAAAATGAAAAAAAAAAAAAAAAAATCACTTCTTGTGTTTATTCTGTGAACCCTCAAAAACTAAACCATCCACTGATCTAAACTGTTTAACACCTGTTGATCCATTAATCCTATCAATACATGTGAATAATTGGTGTAAAATGCACTATTACTTCAATTATTCTTTGGGTAAAATGTACAAATCTTGTAAAATGAGAATAAAATGAGCAAAATACTTGGAAAATAAGGGGGAAATGAGCCCAAAAAACCTTGAAATGTGGCATAAAAGTGAAGAAATCCTTCTAAGTTGAGGAAAAATGGGTAAAATATTTGAAAAAAAGTAGTCTGTTAACCTGTTGATCCACTAATCCTATCAATACATGTCAATAACTGGGGTAAAATACAGTTTTACTTCAATTATTCATAGGGTAAACAGTACAAATTTTGGAAAATGAGAACAAAATCAGGAAAATACTTGAAAAATCACCCAAAAAATTTTAAAAAGTGGCATAAAAGTGAAGAAATCCGACTAACTTGAGGAAAATTTTTCAAAATACTTGAAAAATGAGGAAAATTCCTCATTTCGTAACATCCAGAACCCTGAATTTATTCTATTAACCCTTAAAAACCAAAAGCATTTAAACTGTTTAATACCTGCTGATCCATTAATTCTATTAATACATGTAAATAATTGGTGTAAAATACAGTTTGACCTCAATTATTCATAAGGTAAAATGTACAAATCTTGTAAAATGAGAATAAAATGAGCAAAATATGTGAAAAATGACCCCAAAAACCTTGAATTATGGCATAAAAGTGAAGAAATCCTTCTAAATTGAGGAAAGAATTAGCAGAATACATGAAAAATGGGCGGGGGGAGTAAATAAATAAATCATTTCATCTCCTGTATTTATTCTGTTCACCCTCAAAAACCAAAACCATCTACTGACCTAAACTGTTTAATACCTGTTGATCCATTAATTCTATTAATACATGTGAATAACTGGTATAAAATACAGTTTGACCTCAATTAATCATAAGGTAAAATGTACAAAACTATTAAAATGAGAATAAAATGAGCAAAATAAGTGAAAAATGACCCAAAAAACCTTAAAATGTGGGATAAAGGTGAACAAAATCCTTCAAAGTTGAGGAAAAAATTTGCAAAATACTTAAAAAATGAGGAAAATTCATCATTTCATAACATCCATAATCCTGTTTTTATTCTGTTAACCCTTAAAAACCAAAAAACCATCTACTGACCTAAACTGTTTCAGACCTGCTGATCCACTAAAACTATCAGTACATGTCAATAACTGGTGTAAAAATAAATAAATAAATAAATAAATAAATAAATAAAATGGCTGTCTTCTATATGTACATAGTCTATATATTTATTCTTTAGTGTTTTTAGGTTGAGGAACAGACTAAATACAGGGTTCTGGATGTTATGAAATGATGAATTTTACTCAGTTTTCCAGTATTTTGCAAATTTTTTTCCTCAGTTTAGAAGGATTTTTTCACTTTTATGCCATAATTCAAGTTTTTTTTGGGGTCATTTTTCCCTTACTTTTCCAAGCATTTTGCTCATTTTATTCTCCTTTTACAAGATTTGTACATTAAACTGCATTTTAATTTTCAAGATTAAAAAATGATAAATAAAAAGAACACAAAAGAGAAAATATAAAAACACTAAAGAATATGTTCATCAGTGTAAATACATGAAAGAATAAGTGTATCACGACTAAAATTGCACTTATTTTACTGAAGAAATTTCAGGTTGTTCATTTTGTTCACATTTTTAAGGAGACTTTGTAAATGGAAACATTTTCATATTGTAGTTTCACTTTTTTCCACTTTAAACCAAGAAAAAAAATTAAGTTATTATTATTATTATTATTATTATGATGTTAGGTTATTATGCTATTTTTCGAAGAAATTTCAGTAAAATTTGGTTTTTTTTTAAGGATAATTTCTAGTTATAAACATTTTCATCCTGTAATTTTACTGGTTTTCCACTAAATCAGAGATCAAAGTTTAAAGTTTCCATTAATTCTAGGTTATTATATTATTATTCTACTGCTCTGGCCCATTTCAGATCATATTCATGACACTTTTAGATAAAAAAAAAAAAAATATAGATACATATGCGTATATATCACAATGTCCATTTACCAGGAATCCCTAATTCAGGACTCTAATGAAATGAGATATTAAATTTCTAATTAGTGAATGATTAAAGGATAATGAGGTAAAGATAATTACATGGTCCGAAACCTCAGCGCGGCTCAGGAACTCATCATGGTCTCATAAATTGAAGTCATTATAACGAAGGAAAATTAGATCGAAGACAAAATGAAGATTGACAAACGAGTTAAACACCGTTCCTCTGTTTTCCTCCATCAAACACGTGTCGAATAAATAGAATGTTAATTGCTTTTTTTTCTTCTTTTTTTTGGGTCAATAGAGTCTTATTTTTTGTCGCTTAAGACGAACGAGGCGAATAATTAACCATCGAGTGAGAAATCGGACCGTTTTCGCTCGTGTATTTGTCTTTAAATTGACAGAGGAGTGACAAATTAAAGGAAAAACCTGAGTAGATGAATGAAGTTTTAAATGGTGTCGTTTGATGAATTAGTGCAAAGTGGCAACAAGATGAACGGTTTCTTTTTTAGTATTTTTATGAATAAATGATAGTTAATATTCAAAAAGGCCTTAATTAACCACTCTAAGATGTTTGTTACCTTTATTATAATAATAATAATAAATAATACATTTTATTCATAGGCGCCTTTCAGGACACTCAAGGTCCCCGTACAAAGTTGTTAAAAGTAAATCAAATAAATAAAACACAATTAAAATGACACATGTACATATAGAAAACACAGGTTCATAAAATGGCGGTAAATAAAAGTGAAATTATGGAATTGAGTCAGGCTTTCTGAATATATATATCTATTAATATGACTATAAATGTTAATAAAAGCGAAATAAACACGGTCATTGCTGCAGTTTAAGATAATTTATTTTAAGTTTTATAATTTGATCATTATATTATTATATTATTTGCAACATTGTTTATTATACCACATTTTTTACTGTTGATCAACATTTATTTATTTATTTATTTATACTTCAGTATGTTTTACCAAAGTGCATTTTTTGTGTTTTATTTTACTGTTGCCTTTATTAGCTTTCACTTTATTAGCTTTTATTAACCTGTTACCCATCACTAAACTACACTGAAAAGAATTGTTGGACAGACGGTTTAACCCATAAAGGCCCAGTGCTACTTTTGTGGCAGTTTCTAAATGAGTTTTTCTCCATATTTAACCTTTCTTAAAAAAATTTATCACCATTTATTATTGTGTTTTGCATTTTTTTTCAGGGAAAATTAGGCATTTTCCTACATTTATTTTACTGATCGTTTAGATGTGAAAGGGTTAAAGCTCAGAGTAAAGTTAAGGGATTTTATATCAAAAACAGAGAAAACTGAATTGATTTTGTTCTTTTTTTTTGTTTTTTTGGCTTATTTCATCCATGTTATTTATTATTTTGTACATTTTCTTATTCACTTGTGTTCATTTTGTTCATTTCATTCATTATTTTACTTGTTTTTCTTCATTTTGTTGCCCTTTTTTTTAGTTTTTGTTGTTCAAATTACTTCAGTTTGTGGATTATTTTGTTCATGTTACTTATTATGTTGCAGATTTATTATTCATTTTTGTTCATTTTATTCATTACTTTGGCTGTTTTTAATCATTTTGCTGCTTATTTTGTCCTTTTTACTTTATTTTAGTAAATGTTTGGCTTATTTTTTTCGACATTATTTATTATTTTGTGGGTGTTTTATTCATTCTTGGTCATTTTATTTATTAATCGATATAAACCCAGTGTCTCCATCCACTGTCATTGATCCAACTCCATGGGTTTTACTGGTGAATCAATGTTGTAGAAGATGACGGTGTTTCCACGGTAACTACATAGCCTCTGAACGTCCAAATGGGTCATATCTGATTACCATGAAAAGATGAAGAACTGTATTTTACACCAATTATTGACATGGATTAATAGGATTATTGAGTCAACAGGTATTAAACAGTTTAGATCAGTCGATGGTTTTGGTTACCGGTGGCTTTTTGGGTCTTTATGGGTTAAAGATTGAAATATTTTAATACTTAAACACATTTTTTTGTGTTTTTTAGTATAATTTAGCTTTACAAATACATGTAGTAACTAGCTTACCCATTAACTTCCACTACATTTTTTGGTTGCTTTTTATTACGTAGTTTATTGTGCATTTACTACCATTAACTCTGCATTTCTATGCATTTCTGCAGCTGTAGTTTTTACAGTGCGCACATTTTCTTGATGATTACCTGATCCTATATTTCACACATACAACCATGAAACTAAGCTTCTTTTCGCAGCAGACAAATCCAAACCCAGGCCGGTGCCGTGTATCTGTTTGCACAGTGGTTTTGTACAAACCAGAGTGTGTGATGCATAAACAGAGCTGCAGTTGAACCTCGAACTCTGCCGTTCGTGGCTGAACCACTCAGTCTCCGTCCTGAACCACAGCTGCCCACAGTTTAATGCACTTCAACTCCACTTTGTGCCGCTCTCTCATCTGGAATGAACAGGACGGATCGTCAGGGTTGACAAAATGTGGGTATAAAATGCCACGTTTGAACCGTAAAAACTCTAAAACACATTAACCGTGCGGCGAAAGGAAGCGGAAGGATTTATCATGAATGGAAATGCGTTAAAACTGCTGACGGAGGCGACTTTTCCTCAAGTAGAGCCAAGGTTTTAAGGCAGGGGCGTCAAACCAGAGAAATGATAAGAATGAAAACCTATAAATAACACTGGTCAACAACAAATGTATTGTTTCACTTTTTTGAGCTGATTTAGGATCATTTTGGTGTGCTGAATCCAAAACTCACATTAATTTTGCTCAATCAGGTCAACTTTCTGAACTATGCTACATATTGGCTTTTGAACATTTTTGCTTACATTTATGGGCATTTTCACATCATATGATACAAAATTCTTTCATATTTCTTGCAATAAACGAGTTCTGAAGATTTTACTTTTGCCAATTTATGATGAATGTTTTTTTTAATATTACAGGTGAATGAAATGGCTTCGACTAGAAGATCTTGCAAAAATAAACCTGACGTATTCTGCTACATCTGCGCTGAATACACCATTGTACCTAACAGGAATCCTGTTAGAAAATGATTTTTTTTTCTCTTAAAACCTATTTTGGATGAGAACTATATAAAAAATCAACTGATAAAGTCACAAAAATGTCATCAATTTTGTGAGAAGATCAAATTTTTCAAAATCAAATTAGCACAAAAACCTGACCTGACTGAGAAAAACAGATGTCATTTTTGGATTTAGCGGTGCAAAATGGTCCGAATTCTGTTGAAAAAACCTAGACAACTTGCAAAAAACATTGTTTTGTAACCCAGTGTAATCAGCCCATTGTTTCTCTTAGTGTGAAAAAAGTCAAAATTACCTGAGCAACCGTGTACAAAACTGAAATTTATTTTAAAAAATACGTACAATTATGTTAATTAACAAACAATATTATGGCTTGGCTTAATATTAACACAACTTACAGAACACAGTGGGTCTAAAAATACATCAAACATTTCAAAACAGGCAGAATATTGGTCAAATTGAATGGGTTTTTCTCACAAATTTCACGCTGTTCATATTTGTTCAGGTTATTCAACTTTTATTGTGAAAGGATAGTTTGAAAATCTGAATATTTTCATAGTGTAATGTACATTTTTCTCTTTGTTTTAGTGCAAAGTTAGGAAAGTGACATGAATAACCTGAACAAAACTGACATTTCTTTAAAAAAAAAATGCAATTTTAATAATATTCTGCCTCAACTTGTCGTTTATACACATTCATTACAGATCAGAAATACAAAGGAGCAAAACATTTAAGTGTAAAATTGCACTTAATTTTCTTTAAACATTTCAGGTTGTTCATATTTGTTCAGGTTATTTATTTATTTATTTATTTAAACACATATCTTTATTCCATTTTTAACAAATTACATATCTTTTCTGATATGAATTGGTAACATTGTGGGAGGTTATACTCATTTTATTGTTAAAGAATAGTTTGTTAATGTAAATATTTTTTTTTTAATGTTTTTTTTTTTTTGCACTAAAGCAAAGAGAAACATTTGTAGTTGTTATTATTTATAGGTTATTATGCTGTTATTGTACTCGACATCCCCTGACTGTTCATATCTTCAGTGTAATTTTTGCTAATTTGACCCACGGCCTGGATTAGACTCTTTTTCGTCCCGGTTTTGGGCCACGGGCCGTATGTTTGACCCCCTATTTCAAGGGTTAAAGCGCAGTCCATCGTCAAACAGAGAAAAAGTGTGAAAACATGTCAGTGTTTGTGTACAGCAGTAATGATGACGTTAATTGCCTGTTAAACCGGTTTGCCACTAAACTGATTACCCTCTACCAGTCATCGTCTCTAAAAAGGTTCTGCCGCTCAAATGACAAGCCCATAGCTGCTGTTGTACCAATTAAACACTGCGTCTCCAGTCGCCCTCCTTCCACTCGGTTAACGATTCTATCCCCCAGTGTGCACTAATCGATACTCTGCCTCCACTGACAGAAGTCACATGTGGTTCGCTGACAGTGTTCAAACTAAACCCTCGTCTGTGAAACTGGAACTGCAGACCGACTGCAACACACGATGGCAGAGTTTAGTGGTTTTGTGTTTGACAGTTTGTTAACCCTTAGATGCACCAGTGTCTGGACCCTCCACTCAGACAATAATGAATAAACAGATAATGACCCGTGGCATTTATCATGAGTTTATATGAGTTTCAGTGCCAGTTTTGTCCTGTGAAAAATAATCATTTGTAGAATATTTTGGCCCACAAAAGAATGATTTCATGTCTGAATTTTTTTATTTATTTATTTTTTACAATTTTAAAAGGTTTTCTTTTTAAATATTTGTAAAATTGGAAATGCAAAGTATATACAGGATGTAATGTATAGATATAATATATAGTAGAACAGTGTCAACATCCATTTAGTGACTGAGTCCTTCGGTTTTACTGTTGAATGAATCACAGTTCAGATGAAATATCACTGAAAATCAATGCAGGTCATTTTGACCCAAATATAGAGTAAAAAACTGAATCAGAATATTTTATTAATCCCACTAAGTGTTACAGTAGTGCAAGTAGGGCTGCTTGATTATAGAAAAAAAATAATCACGATTATTTTAGTAATAATTGAAATCACGATTATTAAAAACGATTATTTGTTAACCTTAAAGTTGTTTATTTTTTTCTTGCAAAACAATGTAAAATATACTCTTTAAACATAAATAAAGCTTTTAACCATTAAAACAAAGTATTTTCACTTTTGTATGAAACAAAAAAATCTTTGAATGCAAATAAGTGTACTGTAAATTCAAGTATGTTTCCTTTTGTAAATAAATAGTGCACTGTAATTAAACTGCTATAGAGTTGACATAGAACTGTAGCAATAAAAAAAAAAAAAAAAACTCACGTAAAGTGCAAATTATAAATTCAAGTATGTTCAGTGTAGTATGAAACATAGTAAATTCAGTGGCGTGCTGTGAGGTTTCAGTTCAGGCCTTCTGTTTACATCAGCCATCTAGAATACATACGTTAGGGTTATACGGATTAGGGTTAGGTTAATACGGGAGTTGCAGCGTAAAGAGATTCGGAAACTGAAGACTGCATTGCGGACGAAGTTGTTTTTATGTGTTTTAGTTTTTCATAAGATTATGATAAAGGTGGCGGTGGTTAAACTTTAGATGGTTACAAAGGTTTGTTGTGTTAGCGGTCGGTGCGGACACAACTACGAAACACTTTTTGCACGTGATGTGTTTTTGCTCTTCGTCTTCTTCATCAAACCCAAAGTGATTCCATACAATTGAATTGGACTTGCCTTTTTTGTTTACCAAGCACTTCTGCTGTGATTCTCCTGCTATTTTTCCAGACCGCTAGGTACAACTTTCCTCTTGGGGTGGACCTGCCGGCTAGCTGGCAGCAGTAGCTTAGAGGGGGGCGGGGCAGAGCAGCTCATGGTAGCTTGTGTGCGCATGAATTAAAACGACTCAAAATTAATAATCGTTTTTTCTCGATTACATAATTTTTGTAATCGTTGCGTGTAATAATCGAAATCGTAATTGAATTTCGATTAATTGCACAGCCCTAAGTGCAAGTATAACTAATAAAGTAAAATAAATATAAAAATAGCATCTCCTAAGACCCAGAAAAGAGTTTATACATATACATAGATCCTCCTGAGACCCAGGAAAGTACAAGGTTTTTTTTGTTTTTTTAATTAAATAATTGCTGATATTGGAAACATCATGATGCAACATTTTTTTTAGATGCATTTTTTTATGTAATGTCCTTTGAGGTGGACAGTTTTTTTTTTGTATAAAGCTGTGAAACTCTTTTCTGAGTCTTAGGAGATATATATATATATATATATATATATATATATACACACACACACACACACACACACACACACACACATATATATATATGTACCAGTTATATGTACTAAAACAATATTACAACAGTCATTTGTCCAATATGTACTAGACAATATATTATCAATGTGATAATTAAAGAAATGTACATAAATAGCTAGGTAGGGGTAGAAATACAAAAACTACAACTTCACCACAACTAGGCTATAAATTGTAGGTTAAAATGTAGATGGCATGATGTCAGTATGAAATACTAACAGCTTTTCCTTACAAAGGTATTATAATAAATCCACCTCAGTGAGTCATTTGGACCCACTTCTGCATCTAAAGGGTTAAAACAGCTTCCATCCATGTCCAGTCCATTGTTCAGTCTCATATTTCTGATATTTCGGCTGTTTCTGTGTTTCCACCTGTTATGGACTCACACTGACAGGACACAACTGTTCCAGACACCAAAGTGGAGTTAAAGGTGCTGAGATGGTCGTCATTATGATCAAAGCCTCATCAGCCTCCATGTGAGGGATGAGCAGCGTGTGTGTGTGTGTGTGTGTGTGTGTGTGTGTGTGTGTGTGTGTGTGTGTGTGTGTTCATTCTGGGTTTGTTCAGAGTCATTAGATCCGCTGAGGCTGTTCGACCGTCTTGTTGTTGAAAACAGGAAACTTTTCGTCTGTGTTTGTCAGTGTTTATCCACTGATTCAAGAACAGAACATTTACCGTCAGCCCATCAGACACCATCTGAACCCAGACATGACCCAAAAGCATCTGCTCATCTGGAATGTTTAATAACTGTTACATACATGTCAACAATTGGTGTAAAAATACAGTTTTTCATCTTTTCATGGTCATCAGATATGACCCATTTGGACGTTCAGAGGCTCCGTAGTTACCATGGAAACACCGTCATCTTCTACAACATTGATTCACCAGTAAAACCCATGGAGTTGGATCAATGACAGTGGATGGAGACACTGGGTTTATATAGATGAATTAATAAAATGAACAAAAAGGAATAAAACACCCACAAAATAATAAATAATATTAAAAAAATGAGCAAAACATCTCCATTATCTTGGATTTCAGAATGCCTCAATTTAACCCAAACTAACCAATGCAATATTTATCCCACCAGAAAACTATATTCTGTCATTAATCATTAGGGATGGGAATCGTTAAGACTTTAACGATTCCGATTCCATTATCGATATTGCTTATCTATCCAATTCCTTATTGATTCTCATTGGGTGAGGGAATAAAAGAGTACAAACAGGTGTGTTTGTATTAACTGTCTGTTATATTTCCATCTGCACAGAAAATAGAACATATACAGTATGAACTAATAATACGAACAGATGACGCCTGGTCTGGGGGGGGGGTTGGTGGGGGGGGCGTACAGTGAAAGTGAAACTACAGACTCTTTACTAATTCCTCTATTGCTGCATTTCTACTACGTGGAACCGGTTCGACTCAGCTTGTCTCCCATTGTTGGTCACCTCATTTCCTTTCCCTTCTTACCTTCACAAACTTGTATTTGAGAAGTTACGACGTTTGTTGCCCACACCAGAACCAGAACCGGCCTGGTGTTCACTCTGCCGCTACATTCACAAGCACCGCTAAGAAGAGAATCAAATACAATCAAATGATTCACATGCTGTGGACAAATGTTTGAGGATACTGGAGGGATTCCACCTTTAGAAGACATGGAAGCTTTGACAGTGTTCAGTGGACCTGGTCTGGTCTGTTTGGACCTGGTCTGGTCTGTTTGGACCTGGTGTGATCTGTTTAGACCTGGTCTGGTCTGTTTAGACCTGGTCTGGTCTGTTTAGACCTGGTCTGGTCTGTTTGGACCTGGTGTGGTCTGTTTAGACCTGGTCTGGTCTGTTTGGACCTGGTGTGGTCTGTTTGGACCTGGTCTGGTCTGTTTGGACCTGGTGTGTGGTCTGTGTTAGAAAAGAAACATCTGAATTCAACGTGTCCACATACTTTTGTCCACATACTGTTCATGGAGTCCAGTGTAAAAGAAGCAGCGTTCATGTAAATTATGTCACCGTAGTCCAGATGAAGCGTGTGTCTGAGCCTGTTCTCCCAGGAGGTCCATCCATCACACACAGATTATACAGTTGTAGATTTTCCCCGTTCTTCCTGTTGTACTAATTATTCAAATGTGAAAACTCTCCTGGATGTTCCCCTTCTTCTACACTTCCAGTTGCTTTTGCCTCAGTCTGATATCGGGTCAGTAATCCTCCTGTTCCTCCCATAAATGCGCTGGACGCTGGAGGGATCAGATCAATGTGTGTGAGACGACCTCAGCGCTGAAGCGGTGCTGTACGCCTGTTTTCAGTCTACACTGGACCTACTCTGACCTGAACCACATTCACAGTAGATCACTCCTCACCGGTCATAATACCCCCACCACCACCACCACCACCACCACCACCCTCAGAGACACATGAGCTCTGAATAAACTGTTTATTTTCGCTTTGGAGCGGCAGCAACAAATCAGCACAGATACGTTATCACAGACGAAGCAGGCGTTAAAGTATAGTTATTTTTACGTTTCTGTAAAAAAAGGATATGATCAGCAGCATAATAGTAGCGGGGGGGATAAGTCGAAAAATGGAACAAAATGGCAACAGATTGCAAGGAATTTTGGAAGTGACGATAAAACAGTGTATTTTGAACAATTTTCTTTCTTTCTTAACCTCCAAAGACCCAGGAAATGTCAGCGAAGTACCAGCGTTTTTTGTTTTTTATTAGATCAGTGCCTCCATTGGAAACATCATGATGCAACACTTTTTTCAGATGCAGTTTTTAAAATTTTTATGGAATGTCCTTTGTGGTGGACAGTTTTCTTTTCTTTCTTTTCAGCTTACCGCAATAATAATAATAACCGTGATAATTTTGGTCACAGTAACTATGATATGAAATTTCCATATCGTTAAATCCTTAATTATAACCTTGGTTCTCGCTAACGTTGTGTCTTAATGAATGTATAAAACAGGGGTGTCAAACATGCGGCCCGGGGGCCAAATGTGGCCCACCAAAGGGTCCAGTTCAGCCCTGGGATGTTTTTGCTAAGTGCAAAATTCCACAGTCTTGAATTGAATTAAGCAAAAAAAAAAAAAAGCTTGAATTAAGGAAAAAATCTTGAATAAAGCCAAAAAAAAAAATCTTCAATTAAGCAAAAAAAAAAAATCTCAATTTAGCAAAAAATCTTGAATTAAGCAAAAAAAAAATCCTCAATTAAGTAAAAAAAATCTTGAATTAAGCCCAAAAAATTGTAGAATTAACAACTTAATTTTTTTTCTTTGTTTTAGTGCAAAAAATAACATTAAATTATGAAAATATGTACATTTACAAACTATCCTGTAACAATAAAATGTGAATAACCTGAACAAATATGAACAACCTGAAATGTCAAAAGAAAATTCAGCACAATTTGAACAGTTTTTCTTCCTGTTCCTCAGTGTTTAGTGTCTGTAGATCTGATCCAGAATGCACATGGACTAATGAGAAGTGGAGGAATAATATTGTTAAAATTGCACTAAATTTTCTTACGTTTTTTAATTTAAATTTCATTTTTTTTTCGGTTTTTTTTTGGATAGTTTATAAAAGTAAGTATTTTCATAATTTAACCCTTTCATGCATGAATTATGAGAACCTTAGTTGAGTTTTTTTTGTTTTTTTGAGTGTTTTTATTCCTCCGTAGGCATGAAAAAAAAACAAAGAGATTGAGGTTTTTGGGTTTTTTTTCATAGATTTACAAAAATGTCCACTCAGCTACACCATGGATTTTATTCTTGAAGCAAAGAAACATGTATTTAAAACCCAATATCATAAAGTGATCTGAAAACAGTGAAATGAAACCATGTTTAATGCTGCTAATCTGATGTTCTCTCACATTTGAACATATTCTAATACTAGTTATTACTCACTTCATGGAGATAATATGCAAAAAAAAACAAAACAATTAACAATTGATTTCCAATCAAGAACCAATCAACAACAGTAAAGTTACAGTAATGGAATGAATTGCAGTTTATGGGATGATGTATAAGCCTCCACTGTGTTGGCTGATGTGGAACTAAAACAACTAAACCCATGAATATACAAGAGAACAGCTGGAGAAGAACTGTCCACTGGAGTGACCACTGTGCATGAAAGGGTTAATGGGGGTTTTTTTTGCACTAAAACAAAGACAAAAATTTGGAGTTGTCATTATTTATAGGTTATTATGTAAGTATTTGTCTGGTCCGGCCCACTGCAGATCAAATTTAGCTGAATATGGAACTGATCTAGAATGCCTCTGACAGCCCTGGTATAAAACATACAAGAAAACTCCTGTAGTGTGTTAGATCGCTGCGATATTGTTAGGACACACAGTGGGTTTGCATAGATATAATAATAACACCCACTTCTGGGAAATAGAATAAAAGTTAAAAAGTTCAGCGGAACATTCTCAGTATTTTTTGTGTGTTTTTGACAGCGCAGTCGTCTGTCACGGAGCAGCTGTACGAGGCCTTCGCAAAAGTCTCCGTGAGTTTCTCAGCTGTGACTTTCCCACAGCTGACAGATGAAATTTGTGGCGTTTGGCCGTCGCCGTATCGATCCGCCGCGCCGCTGTCATTTATGCAAAGTCCCCCGAGGACGCCAAGGCATCGAGCTGAGGAGACGAGAAGGCGGAGGCGTTACCGTCCACGGTCTGCGTTCACGCCTTCACACCTCATCCTTCACCGTCCGTCACGTGTCGGAATCACCGCCGTCACATGTTGGGGTTTTCACGGCTCTAACCTTTAACTTTAGCCCCAGTCGATGGCAGCTGAGCTTGAAGGAAGGCTTTCTTCTTTGAACACTTTTAAACGGGCGTGTGTTCATCTGACACAGGCTGTGACAGACGTGGCCATCGATGGGATTAAACTCAGACCAGTCCACCGTCAGCTCCACTTATAGGCCTGATCCGTTATCAATTCTCATATTGATTAGTGTTTTCTGTGTGTGTGTGTGTGTGGGGGGGGGGGGGGGGGGGGGGGGGGGGGCGGGGGGGCAAGGTGTCAGCTGATGGTGAACATATTCAGCATCAGTTCAGCTGTTTTATTGTCTTTGTGTGTTTGGTTGGATGTCTTTTCAGTTCAGGTGTCTTTTGGAATTTTTTGTTTTCATTTTCATAACATATATAATTACATACCAGATGTAGAAGGTTTATTATACAGCCGATGGATGGATGGATGGATGGACTGACTTATGGATGGACTTTATTTATTTGTTTGTTTGTTTGTTTGTGTGTGTGTGTGTGTGTGTGTGTGTTTTTGTTGTACTGGTAAAGCCACATGTTCAAACTGGATTCATCCAAATGCTGCACTATAAGTTTTTCCAGGAAATAATCCTTTACAAAAAGAAACAAAACAAAAAATATTGCCTTGTCAACACTATCGTGATATATCGTGATATATCGTATTGTGATCGCAGAATTGTGCCGTACATTGTATGTCCAGGTTCTTGTCCGTCCTCAGCCTTCATCTGCAGAAGCCTTTGACACACTGTATGAGCTGTGAGACTGCAGAATGGGATTGTGGGGGATGTGTCACGATGACGGTGACGGCGTCATTTTCCGTCGCTGTCATATTCCCAGTTCGACTCACACAAACACACAAACACACACACAAACACACACACAAACACACACATTATTGGCGCTGACCGTTTGTCAGACGGACCTGAGTAATGAGTTTGGACTGGGAGCACTGGTGTGTGTGTGTGTGTGTGTGTGTGTTTTGGACCACACAGTTTTATGGTTAGTGTGTTTCTTCTGCAGACCCGTCACTCTCGGGACGTCGTGGACGTTTTAGCTCGTCTGGCTGTTCCGTCTGCTCCATTCACTCCCTCCGCCGATAAGAGACTGAGTCGACTGAATAATTCAGTCGTGAGCAGGAAAAGCTGTTTTATTTTGGAGAAAACCACATTTCCTCAGCTTCAGTTCGCTGCATTTGTCTGTGAACTCGGACGCTTCAGAACTCATTTGTGAAAACGAAAACACTGGAAATGAGACGTCAAACTGAAGGTCACATGGACGCATTTGTGCATTTATTCATGTACTTAAAAAAAAAGTGGGATCACATTAACCCTGTAAGCACCAAAGTCACACAGAACTGACTCAAACAGACCATAACTACAAGCACACGGAGAGCGCACACCTCTGCCAAGAGAGATCTGCCCCCCCCCCTCCCCCGATCACCACCAAAATGGAATCATTTCTTCCTTGTGCCAGTATCAACATTTCCTGAAAATTTCCTGAAAATCCGTCCATAACTTTTTGAGTTATCTTGCACACAAACAAACAAACAGACAAACATGCACACAAAGCAAAGCGATCACAACAAAAACTCCAGACAGGTTGTAAATCTTGTTACCAACTTCCACCAGTAGATGGCGGACCCTTTGACAGGCCGGTTTTGGCCTGGTTTGACCCCTGAGCACTAGATCCACAGAGACCTAAGGTAATGTCTGTCACCTAGTTAACCCTTAAGACCCAGTGTTACTTTTGTGGCACTTCCAGAATATGTTTTTCTCTGTATTTAACTTCTCTTAAGTGATTTAGCTCAGTTTATTATGACATTATCCTGTGGAGGTACATTTATTTCTTTATTGCTTTAACAAAAAAATATTTTCAATCAAAAAAAAAAAATCAATTAAAAAAAATAAAATTGCAATCAAAAAAATTCACTTTAATTAAAAAAAAAACTATTCAATCAAAGAAAAAAGTCTTTGAATGCAAAAAACCCCAAAAAACTGAGATCCAAAAAATTGCATTTGAACACTTTTTTTCTTTGAAAAATTTTTTTTAAAATTTTTTTTTTAAGTGAGTTATTTTTTGATTGAAAATAATTGTTTTGATTGAAGTAATTGTTTTGTATTTGGGACATATTAGGTTAGGGGTAGGATATTTGTTTCTTTATCATTTAATCCCAAAAAATATCACTTCAATAAAAAAATATTTTTAATGAAAAAAAAACTAAACAAAAAAAAACTTCAGTAAAAAAAAATCAATAAAATATTAATACAAATGTAATATAAAATATGTTCTTTGAATTTTTTTTTTGTTGAAGTGATTTTTTTTAATTGAATTTTTTTTTAATTGAAAATATTTTTTGTGGATAAAACAATAAAGAAACAATTCTACCTTCATATTATCATTTGTATTTTGCACTTTTTCAGTGAACATCAGGTATTTTCCTACATTTAATTTACTGATCATATGGATGTTCATAAAAGCTTAAGTTAAAGTTGAGGCTTATTTTATCAAAAATGGAGAAAACTGAAGAAAAAGTGACTGTTTCAGTCCCATTCAATACTTCGGCTGTTTTTGTTCATTTTGTTGCTTGTTTTATCCTTTTTTTTTTTTACTTGATTTTGGTAAATTTTTTATCTATTCTTTTCCACATTATCTATTATTTTGTATGTTGTTTTTTTTTACTCATTTTTGTTCATGTTATTTAGTAATATATATAAAAACAAGTGTGTCCATCCACTGTCACTGATCCAACTCCATGGGTTTTACTGGTGAATCAATGTTGGAGAAGATGATGGTGTTTCCACGGTAACTACAGAGCCTCTGAACGTCCAAATATGGTCATATCTGATGACCATGAAAAGATGAAGAACTGTATTTTACACCAATTATTGACATGGACTGATCGGCTCAGCGGTTCTGAAGTCATTAAACAGATTAGATCAGCAGATGGCTGTGGTGGTCGTTGGCTGTTTGGGTCTTTATGGGTTAAAAATCACACATTTAAAAAAAGCTCCAAAAATAAAATAAGAATAAATAATGGATATAAAGAATAAAGTGTTGCCGTCCTCTTGATTATACAGCGTCTTAGTTTCTTCTTTTCTTCGACTAAAGCTCTGCAGCTGTCGGCCAAACAGAGGCGGAGTGTGTGGAGTAAACAAACACACATCTGAAAACCAGCGCCACTTGTCAGATGACGGCCTTTCATCTGCCGCTAAAGCAGCAGAACTGGACGCCAGTGTTTCAGCCAAAGCTTTTACCCTGTTTTTTTTTTTTTTTTTTTTTTCCTTTCGTCTTTTTTTGACTTGGGCCCAGAGTAAACAAAGGCTCTTTAGCGCCACCGTACACACTGTAAGCCCGGACTTTGTATTCACTAATATGCTTTAATTACAACGTACTTAAATGATTTCAGTTTTATGACATTACTACACTGTAAAAAAAAAAAAAACATAAAACAAACAGTATTATTCCGGCAGCAGGGGTGCCAAAAAAATACTGTTAAATAACGGAAAATAACCATCTCATAAAAATGCAGTAATTTTCCATAATTAAAATACAGTTTTTTCCCCTAACTTTACATGAGATTTTGCTTTTTTTTTTTTTTTAAACTTTTTAATGTTTAATAGAGAATATTTACATGTATTAAAACAATCTAATTACCTATATATATATATATATATATATATATATATATATATATATATATATATATATATATATATATATATATATATATATATGTATTTTTTTTTTTTTTTTTTTTCAGTGAGACTCAGTTGTCCAATCCACAGATAAAAACTGTATTTGGACAGTTTATCAGTGCTTATACATGTTATACATTCACAAAAATACATTTATTCAACATTTATGTTGTGAAACCTCCTGTAATTACACAAGGTATTTGTCAATTAATAAACAAGTCTGGTTCAACTGACAGAACAAATACTTCCTTAACGGTTAATTGTCAGTAATTTTATCTCATTTTACTATTTTTTTTTTTACAGTATTAAACTTTAAATTAACAGTTTAATCTCAGAAATAGAAAATAAATATTTGTGAAATTATGGTACATTTGCAAGTGTATTTTAACTGTATTTTTCTGTGAAAAAAGAAAAATTTCTTTTAAAAAGTGTAAGTTTTATTTTATTCACAGTTACAGTTTTTTCATGTTTTACATTTGACATGTAAAATCACAGTCTGTTTTTGTCATTTCATTTATATTTTGCTGTCTCTTAAAAATACAGGAAAAATCTGTCAAATAAACGGTAAAAATTCTGTTAAATTACAGATTTTTTTTTGTGTACAATATCTTAAGTTGAATAATTATACAAAACACTTTATATTGCAAAAGATTTTAATTTAAATCAACTTGGAATTGAGTAAAATGAGCTGATGATACTAAGTTTAATGATTATACAAAGCAATTGACATTGCAACAAATTTTAAGTTAAATTAATTTGGCATTTAGTGTGTTGTACTTAAAATAGCAACTCCATTCAAATCAAGCGTTTAACTTTAATACACTCAAGTCAGGATGTAATGATTACCAGTATGACGATAAGCTGTGGTAAAATTCCCGACAGTTAGTATTACCGTTTAAATTCTAATTATCATGTTAACTGTGTTTGATTACCACACTTTTAGGGGAATAAAACCCTGTGTAAAGATCTGCTTTTATGTCAAATATTTGAGTATAGTTTTAATTTATTACAATTTTAATTTTATAGACTTAATATTTGGAACCAGTATTCACTTTTAAAGTCTTTGAAAAGGTTCGTTAAGCATCTGTGTGTTATTTATGCAATAAATTATATACATTTTTCAAATCGGATTTAATATTTTTTTGTGTGTGTTTTTTGTCCTTTTGTGTTTTTATAGTAGGTTAAAGTGAAAAAAATAATAAACAGATGATATAGATGAAGTTGTGCTGAAAAAAAAAGATCCCAAACATGGGTATGGTAAACATTTGTTTATATAGTATATAAAGGCAAAATCAAAAGGACTGAAAAATGGACAAAATAGGCTCAGACCACTAAGGGTTAATATTTGAATGTTTTCTGCAGCAGAAGGTACATTGTGCCAATTATTTTATTTTATTTATTTATTTATTTGTTGTTGTTTTTTTTATACAACTTGGTTAAATTATTTCAGTGTGTATCAGTACTTTTTGAACATTTTGAGCACCATTTCAACAATACCGTGATAATAACGATAACCGTGATCATTTTAGTCACAATAACCGCGATATGAAATGTTCATGTCGTTACATCCCTACACTTAAGTTTTCATTACTCATTACTTAAATTTTTTAGGGTGACGAGTTACCTGAGATGTTTGAAGTGACCTCCACTTGTCTGGTCTTCAGTGCAGTTGGAGGTGCTGGGGTATCTGCTGGGGTATCTGCTGGGGTATCTGCTGGGGGTTTTATCAGGGGGGCGCTGCTTTGCTCCTGGCGGTGTGGGAGAGTTGTGCTGGTGTTTTCATGTGGAAATGTAAAAACCTATTTGTGTCCTGTCTGCCTCTGCGAGCAGGGGATGACTGCGCTGTCAGATTAGGCCTCTGTGGCTGACTGCACGTATTTTTAGGCTGGATTTAAAGGTCAATCTCATGCACAACAGTATTTGGTGTTATTTTTATCCCCCTGCAACACAGAGCATCACCATCCAGTTCTAATTTCTAACTGGAGGCCATCGCTGATTCTTCTGAGCTCATATTATTACAGACATCAAACCACGCCATAAGCTCCTCCAGCAACCACCACCACCGCCACCGCCGCCGCCACCGTCTGCACGTGCACGCCGCCACATATTCACTTATGTCACGCGCTGATTTGCAAAAGCAGCGGCACAGGACATGATAATACTGCAGCGCTGGGGCTTGATCTCCAGCTTAACGCCTGCATCTGCTGCAGCCGGTCTGTCGGCTAATTTATGCACCAATAAAGTCAGTGTATAAACAGATGTTGGCCTATTGATCCCAACTACACTGACCAACAGATAAAACTTCGAAATTCAACATAATCCAAGCTCATTTCACCCCCCCCCCCCCCCCCCCCGCCCCCCACCCACACACACACAATTAATCAACCTCATAACTCCTGAGCTCCAGTCCAGTGTGTTCAACTATAAAACTGATGACAGATGCAGTGTGAGTTTAATGTTTTTAACGGTAACATTATTAAATTATGTCAGAAACAGAAACCACATTGCTGTGTAGGGACACGTGGGTTTTTTGGTGGTGTTGGTTCTGCTCCTGTACTGGATCTATTTTCACTTTTGTCTGTTTTAAGTCTGACTAAAACTTAGTGTGAATACATGTTTGTGTAAGCCTTATTACCTGTAGATATCCTTATATGTCGTACATGTTTCTTATCTGTAGCTTTTATTTCTTATCAGTTAGTTTTTTCTATATTTTAGTCATAACTGGATTAGCCTCGTTCCTGTAACAGTGACAACACAGATCTGTTCTGTTCAAATCCAATTTTATTAATACAGTGCAGAATCATAACAGAAGTCTTCTGATGACACCTTACAGATAGAACCAGCTGGAACCAGACAAGCCATTCTATTCTATTCTATTCTATTCTATTCAATGCAATTCTATACTGTTCTGTTCTACTCAGTTCTATATTATTCTATACAGTTCTATTCTATTCTATACTATTTTATACTGTTCTATATTATTTCATTTTATTCTATTCTTTACTGTTCTATTCTGTTCTATTCTGTTCTATACAGTTCTATTCTTTTCTTTTCTATTCTGTTCTGTTGTGTTCTATTTTATTTTATTTTATTTTTTATTCTATTCTATTCTATTCTACTCTACTCTTCTACTTTACTCTACTCTACTCTTCTACTGTACTCTATTCTACTCTACTCTACTTTACTCTACTCTTCTACTCTACTCTACTCTTCTACTTTACTCTACTCTACTCTTCTACTGTACTCTATTCTACTCTACTCTACTTTACTCTACTCTTCTACTCTACTCTACTCTACTCTTCTACTTTACTCTACTCTACTCTTCTACTGTACTCTATTCTACTCTACTCTACTCTACTTTACTCTACTCTACTCTGCTCTTCTACTGTACTCTACTCTACTTTACTCTACTCTACTCTTCTACTGTACTCTATTCTACTCTACTCTTCTACTTTACTCTACTCTACTTTACTCTACTCTACTCTTCTACTCTACTTTACTCTACTCTACTCTTCTACTCTACTCTACTCTACTCTATTCTCCTCTCCTCTCCTCTCCTCTCCTCTCCTCTACTCTTTTCCATCCAGTACTTTCATATAACTGTACTTCCTTGTTCTCTTGTTGTCATGTGTGTTTTTTAAAGTGTTTTATAAGTAAAGTTGGATTATGTCCAGTAAACACAAATAGGATGTAACTGTAGTCCATAACCTCAGTATTATTTCAGCCGTCTGTGGTTTTTGGACGCTGATCTGAATGTTAGTGAAATGCTGCGTCAGGAAATAACAGGAAACCCCGCAGTGACAGTCCGGTTTGACTTTGGTTCTTTCCAGTC
The DNA here is from genome assembly GCF_902148855.1 of Sphaeramia orbicularis. NCBI lineage: Eukaryota > Metazoa > Chordata > Actinopteri > Kurtiformes > Apogonidae > Sphaeramia > Sphaeramia orbicularis. Next base: position 46,790,879 of record NC_043979.1, on the reverse strand, counting down.
ACTTCATCCAAACCTTCTTGATGTTCTGATGATGGTCTCTTGTTTCCGGGCAGTGAATCCCAGACCAGTCGACCGGTCACCAGTGTGAACAAACCCCTCCCCTCTAACGGTTCACGTGTTTGTTGTGTTTCTGTCGCAGGTTATCTATGCACTGAACACGAAAAACGACGAACACGAGGCGGCCATCGCCACTCTGAAGGAGGCCCATGAAGAGGAGGTGCAGCAGATCCTGTCTGAGACCAGAGAGAAGATCCTACAGGTTCACACGCTTTTCCACATTCACCCAGACTTTATGGTTTTAATGGAAACCACCTTTACCAGTACAGATGTTATCTGTGCCTGCGCTAGGAACACGAAGGATCCAGACACTGTGGCTACAGGAGGAGAAGTGAGTGTGGCCACAAAGAGCCACAGCCAGTCTGGTCCAGTCTGGTCCAGTCTGGGTCCAGTCTGGTCCAGTCTGGTCCAGTCTGGGTCCAGTCTGGGTCCAGTCTGGTCCAGTCTGGGTCCGGTCTGGGTCCAGTCTGGTCCAGTCTGGTCCAGTCTGGGTCCAGTCTGGTCCAGTCTGGTCCAGTCTGGTCCAGTCTGGGTCCAGTCTGGTCCAGTCTGGTCCAGTCTGGGTCCAGTCTGGTCCAGTCTGGTCCAGTCTGGTCCAGTCTGGGTCCAGTCTGGTCCAGTCTGGGTCCAGTCTGGGTCCAGTCTGGTCCAGTCTGGGTCCAGTCTGGGTCCAGTCTGGTCCAGTCTGGTCCAGTCTGGTCCAGTCTGGGTCCGGTCTGGGTCCAGTCTGGTCCAGTCTGGGTCCGGTCTGGGTCCAGTCTGGTCCAGTCTGGTCCAGTCTGGTCCAGTCTGGGTCCAGTCTGGGTCCAGTCCGGGTCCAGTCCGGGTCCGGTCTGGGTCCGGTCTGGGTCCAGTCTGGTCCAGTCTGGTCCAGTCCGGGTCCAGTCTGGGTCCAGTCCGGGTCCAGTCCGGGTCCAGTCTGGGTCCGGTCTGGTCCGGTCTGGTCCAGTCTGGTCCAGTCTGGGTCCGGTCTGGTCCAGTCTGGTCCAGCCTCGGTCCGGTCTGGGTCCAGTCTGGTCCAGTCTGGGTCCAGTCTGAGTCCAGTCTGGTCCAGTCTGGTCCAGTCTGAGTCCAGTCTGGTCCAGTCTGGGTCCAGTCTGGTCCAGTCTGGGTCCAGTCTGGTCCAGTCTGGTCCAGTCTGGGTCCAGTCTGGGTCCAGTCTGGTCCAGTCTGGGTCCAGTCTGGGTCCGGTCTGGGTCCGGTCTGGGTCCAGTCTGGGTCCAGTCTGGGTCCAGTCTGGGTTCAGTCTGGTCCAGTCTGGTCCAGTCTGGGTCCAGTCTGGGTACAGTCTGGGTCCGGTCTGGGTCCAGTCTGGGTCCAGTCTGGGTTCAGTCTGGTCCAGTCTGGGTCCAGTCTGGGTCCAGTCTGGTCCAGTCTGGGTCCAGTCTGGGTACAGTCTGGGTCCGGTCTGGGTCCAGTCTGGTCCAGTCTGGGTCCAGTCTGGGTTCAGTCTGGTCCAGTCTGGGTCCAGTCTGGTCCAGTCTGAGTCCCTGCAGCGGGGTGTGTAGCGGACTGTGGCGACGAGCATAGCTCCCATATATGAGTAAAAAAATCGGATTAGTGCCGTTCAAAGTGTCTTTAACAGACCGGATACAGGTCACATATGGGCAAAAAAAATCGGATTTGTGCTTTTCAAATGTCTTTGACAGACCGGATACAGGTCACATCGGCAAAAAAATCGGATTTGTGCCATTCAAAGTGTCTTTACCAGATCGGATACAGGTCACATATGAGTAAAGAAATCGGATTTGTGCAATTCAAACTGTCTTTAATGGATCGGATACAGGTCACGTCGGTAAAAAAATCGGATTTGTGCTGTTCAAACTGTCTTTAACAGATCGGACGCGGGTCACATATGGGCAAAAAAATCGGATTTGTGCCATTCAAAGTGTCTTTAACGGATCGGATACAGGTCACATCGGTAAAAAAATCGGATTTGTGCTTTTCAAACTGTCTAACGGATCGGATACAGGTCACATCGGTAAAAAAATCGGATTAGTGCCGTTCAAAGTGTCTAACAGATTGGATACAGGTCACATATGGGTAAAAAGATCGGATATGTGCTTTTCGAATGTCTTAACAGATTGGATACGGGTCACATGTGGGCGAAAAAATCGGATTTGTGCCGTTCAGACTGTCTTTAACAGATCGAGTACAGGTCACATCGGCAAAAAAAATCAGATTTGTGCCGTTCAAAGTGTCTTTAAGAGATCGGATACAGGTTGCATATGGACAAAAAAATCAGATTTGTGTTTTTCAAAGTGTCTTTAACAAATCAGACATAGGTCACACATGGGCAAAAAATATCGGATTTGTGCTGTTCAAACTGTCTTTAACAGATCGGATAGGGGTCACATCGGCAAAAAAAAATCATATTTGTGCCGTTCAAAGTGTCTTTAAGAGATCGGATACAGGTTGCACATGGGCAAAAAAAATCGGATTTGTGTTTTTCAAAGTGTCTTTAACAAATCGGACACAGGTCACACATGGGCAAAAAAAATCGGATTTGTGCTGTTCAAACTGTCTTTAACAGATCGGATACGGGTCACATTGGCAAAAAAATCGGATTAGTGCTGTTCAAAGTGTCTGACAGATTGGATACAGGTCACATATGGGTAAAAAGATCAGATTTGGGCCACATTTGGCTGCAGTCTGAACGTATTCTCAGACTCCCAACTCTAGTCCAGACCTTTGGGACCAGACAGGTGGAATAAATCCTGAGCCTGCAGCCTGGAAGCACCTGCACTTATGTGACAGGTGTAGTTTTGAAGATAAGATGGAAGCAGAGCCAGGACACATTTCTAGATGAGAACATGTCTGAGGACGAGGACGAGCGTCCGACTTCAGCATACCAAGTATCATCTGTCTCTGGAGCGGCACTAAACTACGTCAGAACTCGGCCGCCGCTCGCTATCACAAGACAGCCGATCCACCGGAGAGTGGGAGCACGAGATCATATTCAAAATGAAGCGATCCATTATTAATCGAGTTAATATTAAATATTTAGGTTTATATGTCACCCCCTCTAAAGGGACTTACTTGTTTGCCTGACAGCAGTGTGACTACTTTCAACCTTGAGCAGATCTGTGTACTTACATTTCTGCTACGTTTACATCATGCAGCTGTGCACGGGGGGAAAATGGAGAGTGGAGATGGGTGTGCAATCATGACCAACCAGTTCTGCTCAGATTTGAATGCAGGAAATGACAGATTTCCACAAATACAGAAGTTTATTGATGATAGCAGTGTTTCCTGTCAAGATTATTACTTTGATTTTAAGAGGATTAACTGGATTTATTGGATAATTACAGTAAAAAGAGAAGAAGATGCAGCTGACAGTTGGCCAAAAATGACATCCCAGCATGCACTTCTGTCGATGCTTTGCATTACGCCAGGGAATCACACAACTATAACACAGATCTACAGTCTGCAGCACTTTAAAAGCCTTTCAAAGTGAACCTTTCAGGCACCTTTGAGCCCTTGGTCATACTTTGTCGACTATAGTTTTTTAGCAGGTTTTCATCCATCAGTCTGCTGCTGCTTCACTTACATCCTTTATAAATATGTCACATAAAGGAAGAGACAGATATCAAGTTATTTGTCCAATCAGTGCAGAAATGTGTCCTTTTTCCTATTAATATTGTCTTGATTTTACTGCTGTAATAGTTTTTTGCTGCTGTAAATAAGCGGTAAAAAATCCCTGTGTGGGACTAAAGAAGGATTATTTTATCGTATCTTATACTGTAGCATATCTTAGCATTTCATATCTTAGCATACTGAAGTGTATTGTAGCATATCTTAGCGTATTGTTGCATATCTTAGCTGCTAAGATATGCAATATATGATATGCTAAGACTTAGCATATCATATCTTAGTGTATCATATCTTAGCATACTGTAGTGTATTGTAACATATTTTAGCATATTATAGTATATCTTAGCATATCATATTTTAGCATATCATATTTTAGGGTATTGTAGTGTATTGTAGCATATCTTAGCATATCATATTTTAGCATATCGTATCTTAGCATATTGTAGTGTATTGTAGCATATCTTAACATATTGTAGCATATTTTAGCATAATATATGCTAGTGTATCATGTCTTCATGTATCGTAGCATATCTTAGCACATCACATCTTAGCGTACTGTAATGTATTATACCATATCTTAGCATATTGTAGCATACCTTAGCATATAATAATTTAGCGTATCATATCTTAGCGTACTGTGGTGTATTGTAACATATCTTAGCATATTGTAGCATATCTTAGCATATCATATCTTAGCATATCATATCTTAGCATATCATATCTTAGCGTACTGTAATGTATTGTAACATATCTTAGCATATTGTAGCATATCTTAGCATATCATATTTTAGGATATCATATCGTAGCGTATTGTAGTGTATTTTAGCGTATCTTAACATATTGTAGCATATTTTAGCATAATATTTACTAGTGTATCATGTCTTCATGTATCATAGCATATCTTAGCACATCATATCTTAGCGTTTTGTAGGATATTGTACTATATCTTAGCATATTGTGTCTTATCTATGTGTATGGTATGTTGGTGTATCATATATTAGTGTATTTAATGTATCCTAGCGTATCATATCTTATCTTATCTTCGCGTATTGTAGCATAACTTAGTGTATAGTATCTTATTATAGCGCATTGTATCGTGTCTTATCTTAGTCTATAGTAGCATAGCTTGTCATACTGTATCTCATTTTAAAATATCGTAGCATATCGTATGTTATTTGAGTGTATTTTTGTGTAGCTTTTCAAATCGTATCTTATCTTCAAGTATCTTTGTGTATCTTATCTTAACACATCAGATCTTATCTTATAAGATGGTGCAGATCCACATTATTGCGTGCAAAGTTGAAAATTTTAGCTCGGCTGACATAAAAAGACCTGATCTGATGGTAAATGGTAAATGATTTCTAATCTTTTCTGTGTTTTCCTGTATTTCCAGTGTCAGTAAACTGAAGGTAAAGTTTAAAGTTGTGCTTGTCAAATTATTTTCAATTACAGCTCTTTCTGAGGTTCACCTGAAGCATAGAATTAAAGAATCTCTTCCTCCGACATGTTTGGCAGTTTGTTTTTAACATATTTTACTAAAGTCAAACCCAGTGTGAGTTTCCCGTGTTTTTGTTTTTTTTTTCGTGCAGGTGCAGCAGATGAAGCAGATCCAGAACACTCTCATTATTTCTGAATTATTTCCCAACTTTCGTTTCAGTACAAGAGTAAGATCAGCGATGAGATGGACCTGAAGAGGCGGATCCAGTCTCTGGAGGAGTCCATGGAGCTCCACGAGAGGATGAAGAGGCAGGCGCTGGCCGAGTTCGAGAGCTACCGTCAGAGGGTGGAGGACATGCAGCTGTGCACCGACGCTCAGGTAGGAGGAGGACCTAGGAGGAGGCCTTCTGTTCAGGTGCACCGAGGTTAGAAGAGTTTGGGATTTTTCATTCTAGTTTAGTTACCTCCGCCAAGGAGGTTATGTTTTTGCCAGGGTTTGTTTGTTTGTTTGTTTGTTTGTCTGTCTGTTTGTTTGTCTGTCTGTTAGTGTGCAACATAACTCAAAAAGTTATGGACAGATTTTGATGAAATTTTCAGGGTTTGTTGGAAATGGGATAAGGAAGAAATGATTAAATTTTGGTGGTGATCGGGGGTGGGGGGGCCCATTTCCAACAAACCCTGAAAATTTCATCAAAATCTGTCCATAACTTTTTGAGTTATGTTGCACACTAACGGACAGACAAACAGACAGACAGACAAACAAACAACCCTGGCAAAAACATAACCTCCTTGGCGTGGGGGGGCCCACGGGGGGGGCCACTGATCCGCCTTGGCGGAGGTCTGCGCTCTCCAAGTGCTTCTAGTTTTATTTAGTTTGGACTTTTTTTGTCTAATTCAGTTAGTTTGAATTAGTTTTTAGAGCAGGTTTGCTAGTTTTTATTAGTTGATCTTTTTTCTGAATGTTTTGTTTTAGTCAGTGCTTATACATGTTATACATTCACAAAATACATTTATTCACATTTTTGTCGTGAAACCTCCTGTAATTACACAAGATATTTGTCAATTAACAAACAAATCTTGTTAAACTTACAGAACAAATACTTCTTTTACGGTTAATTGTCAGTAATTTTATCTCATTTTATTATTATTTTTACAGTATTAAACTTTAAATCAATAGTTTAATCTCATAATTAAGTTCATACTTCTTCCTACTCCTTTTCGACCATGCAAAATTCAGACTTGTATGTGCTTGGAGATAGATTCTGTCCATTTGAATCCTTTATTTTGTTTTATTTTTTTTGTTTTGTTTTTTTGCAGGTTCAAAATAAATAAACAAACAAATAAATAAATAAATAAATAAATAATAAATAAATCAAATCAATCAAATAGAAAAGAAATAGTTGTGAAATTACGATACACTTGCAAATGTATTTTAACTGTATTTTTCTGTGAAAAAAGGAAAAAAAATTATTTTAAAAAATTTTAATTTTTGGTTATTCACAGTTAGTTTGTTCATGTTATTTTACATTTGACATGTAAAACCACAGTCTATTTTTGTCATTTCATTGATATTTTCCTGTATCTTAAAAATACCCAAAAAATCTTTAAAATAAACAGTGAAAATTCCATTAAATTACAGATTTTTTTTTACAGTGCATTTGGACGTTCAGAGGCTCTGTAGTTACCATGGAAACACCGTCATCTTCTATAGCTTAATTCACCAGTAAAACCATGGAGTTGGATCAGTAACAGTGATGGACACACTGGGTTATGATCAGATAATGAGAGATAGGATCATCCATTAAAATAGAAAAAAACACCTGATTTTTACTGGAGAAACACAAAATAAAGATGATTTATTTAATTAATTTAATTAAATTTAATATATATAACCTAGTGGTGTCCATTCACTGTCATTGAATCCAACTCATGGGTTTTACTGGTGAATCAGTGTTGTAGAAGATGACGGTGTTTCCATGGTAACTACGGATCCTCTGAGCGTCCAATGGGTCATATCTGATGACCATGAAAAGATGAAGAACTGTATTTTACACCAATTATTTACATGTATTATAGGATGAGTGATCAACAGGTATTAAGCAGTGGTTTCCAGCCTTTTTGTCTCCTGACCCCATTTTAAACACCACAAATTTCTGGCAACCCCTGACATTCAAAACTGAAAAAAATTAATTAAAATTAATTTGTTTTTGATCCTGTATTAGTTTTTCTATCCTATGTTTCAAATAAAGGTTAATTTTAGAGGACATTTAGTCTATATATGTTATATTGTGGACAGAGGCAGTAAATCCAGGTGTAGATTACTGCACAAAGGGAGGATTTTCTTTTCCTTGTCAGGATCTGTACGTCCAGTCCGGCTGTGATTTACAAGGAGGACATTAATACTGAACAAACAGAACTGAAACTATGAATTATGAAAGAGCTGCAGCATCTGAAACTGACCACAGTGAACATTGACAGATAAACAGAACCACAGTGCTACAGTTTCACAACCACAGTTTGTCTGATATGGATTGGGATTGGCTCTGTCAACTCACCATATATTTTTTTGTTATTAAGTTTTTATTTTTATTTTCATCAATTACTAGAAATGTCAAGTGACCCCATTTGAATTCCAGGTGACCCCATGTGGGGTCCCGACCCCAAGGTTGAAAAACACTATTAAACAGTTTAGATCAGTAGATGGCTTTGGGTCGATGGTGGATGTTTGGGTCTTTTCCAACTTATACACAAACAAAGCAAATTTTCCAATGCAAAATATCACTAGAAAACCAACCAAAACAAACAAAAAAAAACCCAGAGGAAATTCCCACTATTACACCGTATACTACTATATATAGAAATACATGGCATTAATTTCAGTGTTATTTACACATTGGAAAAAGGAGTGGGAAGAAATAAAGCCTTACAACTGTTGTTAAGGTAGAGTACAAGGATAACAAACTGTGATTGTGTGATTATTTGTTGCATTAGGAAACGAAAAGCAGCTGAATTAAAATAAAAGAAAAACATCTATTTCCATTTCCAGCACTGAGACATGTTGTTTATTTGTCTCACCTGCTTCAGGAAAGTATTTCTGATGAAGAAACAATCGAGTAAAAGTGTCTGATACATAATCAGATGGTGAGGTAGCAGTAATGACAATAGTAGCACGAATAAAAATACACAAGTGCAAGGACATTCAAACCATCACCTCAGCAAAAGTCCAAAAACACACCAGCTCAGCAGGTGAAAAAACTGCATTCTGCAAAGTTGGACGGAAACAAGCTTCATTAAAATGAGAAGAAAGGCATCTGAACACATTCAGGATCAGAGATGAGTGTTTAGATTCAACAAAATGAAACGAGTATTTATATAATCTGTATCAATGTATGACTCAGTGGTAGAAGAAAGATTCGGATCTGTTACTCAAATACACCGAAGAATCTCAGAAATACTGGCCTGTTTTCAGCTGTCATCTGTTTTCCAGTGAATCCAAGAGGGTTTTAAAAGAATGTATTTATATTTTACCTCCGCCAAGGAACGACGGAGGAGGTTAGGTTTTCATCAGGGTTTGTTTGTCCTGTCTGTCTGTTTGTTTTCTGTTTGTGTGTCTGTTGTTTGTTTTCTGTTTGTCTGTCTGTTTGTTCGTTTTCTGTTTGTCTGTCTGTCTGTCTGTTTGTTTGTTTCCTGTTTGTCTGCTGTCTGTCTGTTTGTTTGTTTTCTGTTTGTCTGTCTGTCTGTTTGTTTGTTTTCTGTTGTCTGTCTGTTGTTTGTTTTCTGTTAGTCTGTCTGTCTGTTTGTTTTCTGTTTGTCTGTCTGTTTGTTGTTTTCCTGTTTGTCTGTCTGTTTGTTTGTTTTCTGTTTGTCTGTCTGTTTGTTTGTCTGTTAACAAGGTAACTTGAAAAAGTTATGGACAGATTGGATGAAATTTTCAGGAAATGTTGATACTGGCACAAGAACAAATGATGACATTTTAGGTGTGATCACACTCTCCAAGTGATTTGTATGTATATTTTCCAACTGTGTAATTTTGTATATGAAGAAGTTATTTATTTATTTATTTTTGCATATTTTAATGGTAGTTTTTACTCTGTCCTATTTACTTTTACATGTTTACCTCCACCAAGGAACGGCAGAGGTTATTATGTATATATATATATAATATATATATATATATATATATTCATAAACTCCACCATTTCTTGGCGGAGGTTATATTTCATCGGAGTTTGTCTGTTTGTTTTCTGTTTGTTTGGCTGTTTGTTTGTTTTGGCTGTTTGTCTGTTTGTTTTCTGTTTGTCTGTTTTCTGTTTGTCTGTTTGTTTGTTTGTCTGTTTTCTGTTTGTCTGTTTGTTTGTTTGTTTGTTTTGGCTGTTTGTCTGTTTGTTTGTCTGTCTGTTTGTTTGTCTCTTTGTTTTGGCTGTTTGTTTGTTTTCTGTTTGTTTGTCTGTTTGTCTGTTTGTCTGTTTTCTGTTTGTCTGTTTGTTTGTTTGTCTGTTTTCCTGTTGTCTGTTTTTTTGTTTGTTGTTGTTTGTTTGTTTGTTTGTTTGTTTTCTGTGTGTCTGTTTGTGTGTCTGTTAGCAAGATAACTCAAAAAGTTATGGACAGATTTAGATGAAATGTTCAGGAAATGTTGATACTGGCACAAGGAACAAATGACTACATTTGGTGGTGATGGGGGGTGGACTGACCTGCCTTGGTGGAGGTCTGCGCTCTCCCAGTGCTTTTCTACTTGATCCTTTTACCTTTCTCATGCTAGAAACACAGAGAACTGAGTATCTGCATGTCATTCTACCATGTACCACCGACTGAATGACAATAAGTCTGAGTCTTAAGAAGGAGAATTTAATTAAAAACTCTAAAAGCACACTTTAAGGTCCTGTTTATCACTCACATTCACCATCAACACCAGTGGAAATATGTGGTTTTCACTGAACAGGAATGAGATAAGCTGAAATCTGAGAGGTGGATGCAGTTTTCAGACCAACGGAGCGGGGTAAAAAGTGCAGTATTTGTACAAAGCTGCATAAAATGAATGTAAAATTAATGGGTAGAATTAATAATTAAAGTATTAATGCGTTGCCAGTTCAGCACAATGTTCACTTCTACATGTTCAATTTAATGCATTCAACGATATAATCGGGCTGTTTTCACCACTTTTACATCATTCACCTGGAGTTTTTATTATCCGATCACAGTCACGAAACTATGTAGAAACGTAAAACAGGATCAGGACACTACGTTTTTTTTTTGTTTTTTTTTTATTTTGCAGTTGTAGGAAAGCACATTGCAGCACATTTAACATCGTTAATGTAAGTGGAATCAAAATTAGGTTTCGTAATAATATACAGTCGTGGAAAAAATGATTAGACCACCCTTGTTTTCTTCAGTTAATTGTTCATTTTAATGCCTGGTCCAACTAAAGGTCCATTTGTTTGGACAAATATAATAATACCAACAAAAACAACTCATAGTAGTTTAATTTCAGAGCTGAGATCTATCCATTTAACATGTTTTCTGGATAAAAACCAAAATCACTTCAGTTCTTCCATCAGTATCTATGGCATTGGACTGACAAAAACAGTGCTTTTATTCATTCCATGTTTTCTTTTCTGTCTGTTTTAGTCACATGATACACACAGGAGTTAGCACTGGACTGCATAACCCAGTGTTTTTCAACCATTTTTGTCTTGTGACCCCATTTTAACATCACAAATTTCTGGTGACCCCAGATATTCAAAACCGAGACTTTTTTTTTTTTAGCTAAAATTAATTTGTTTTTGGTCATGTAATAGTTTGCTATACTATGTTGCAAATAAATGTTAATTTTAGAGGACATTTAGTCTATATAATGTCTATTATTGTGGACAGAGGCAGTAAATCCAGGTGTAGATTACTGCACAAAGGGAGAATTTTCTTTTCCTTGGTCAGGATATGTCCAGTCAGTTTGGCTGTGATTTACAAGGAGGACAATTAATACTGAACAAACAAGAACTGAAACTATGAATTATGAAAGAGCTGCAGCATCTGAAACTGACCACAGTGAACATGTGACAGATAAACAGAACCACAGTGCTGCAGTTTCAGCTTCAGTTTGTCTGATATGTATTGGGATTGTCTCTGTCAACTCACCATATATTTTTTTATTAGCAAGTTTATTTTTATTTATCTTATTTTTATAAATTACTAGAAATTTCAAGTGACCCCATTTGAATTCCAGGCGACCCCATGTGGGGTCCCGACCCCAAGGTTGAAAAACAATGGCATAACCCAGTGGTTCTCAGTCTTTTTCTGTCGGGCCCCCCTTTGGAGCATGAAAAATCTCCAAGCCCCCCTCAACCCCAACAACATTGTACCTGTGGTGCAATTATTACTTTTATTGAAAGAAACATCAATATCGTAAGAATACTTTTTGCTTTTCCTTGAATAATTTGTTGTGCAAATTAAAAATAACTTAGATTTTTGATTGAACAATACAAATGAACTCAACATGACTGCCCCCTGAGACATTATTTTTCAAATAAAAATAGGAAATGTGTAATTATCTTACAACTATGACAATAAGGTTAATTTTTTTTTTAGAACAACAAACACATTTTGGTAACAAAGACGAACATTTTAACAACATCAGTGGCTGCGATGAGCCTGTTTACGTTGCACATCTCAGAACATCAAAGTGCAAACAGTACAAACTGTGCAAAAACACAAACATTGCACATTTTTCTTTCCCAGTCCAATCCTTGTCCATTCTCCAAACCTAAACTCTTGGTCTAGTCTAGTGACAGATCACCATGGCAGTAGATTTGTGTGTTGTACGTCCCTAAAATGAGTCCAGGGTGCTCCAACACTAAAACATTAGTTCCACCTGCTACATGTTCGAACCTGAAGAAAAAATAAACACTAGGAATGATCCCATGCCCCCCGGCAAGCCTTCGCACCCCCTGGGGGGGCCTGCCCCACTTTTTGAGAACACTGGCATAACCATTGTTTTTGATGACTTTTGATGGTCTAATAATCTTTTCTGCACTATATTGTACCGGCATGACAGTCCAATGTGATCAACTAGAACAGCATTTGGAGAGCGCAGACCTCCACCAAGGCAGATCTGCCCCCCCCCCCCCCCCCCCCAAAATGTACTCATTTGTTCCTTGTGCCAGTATCAATATTTCCTGAAAATTTCCTGAAAATCTGTCCATAACTTTTTGAGTTATCTCGCTAATTAACCAACAAACAACAAACCAACCCTGGCAGAACCATAACCTTCTTGGCGGAGGTAAAAAGGACCTCCAGTTTTCTTTTTATTCCTCCCACAATCCCACCCTACCTAAAAGAAGACAATCCTTAATGTAAATCCAATATTGACAAGTAGTCGTGGGGCCACATTTTGGGTACAGTACTCGAGTACAGTACAAGTACTGAGTAGTTGAGTATAATAATTGGTTCCCCTTCGACCACTGGACACTGATGGATGTTACATTTTGACGTTCAGACACTGACTCACAGGGCTGTTACTGTTCAGATGGAGATGGAGGCGTCTGGTACGAGTGTGTTTGTCGGTTATGGGGGTTAATTCATCGCCGGCGCTTTGGCGTGTAGAAGGTCACGTATCCCAGGCCAGTACATCAGCACCTGGCTTTGAGCTGTTCAAAGTTCACCCGCCGTGTGAGAAGCCTCCAAACCCATAAATCGATGGTCCTGTTAGCTCAGCGTTCGCTCCTGTTTCCCTCGGCAGCACACGCAGCGAGTGGTTTCCATGTCGAGGGAGGTGGAGGAGATGAGGCGGTCCTTCGAGGAGAAGCTGCGTACGTTCAGCCAGGCCCAGTCCCCGTTCGAGCAGGAGAAGAAGGTGGCCCTGGAGGAGCTGAAGGCCCAGCACCGCCAGGAGATCCAGGAGCTCCTGCGCAGGCCACCAGAGCCAGAACGCCAACTACAGCAAAGACCAGGAGAAACTGGGACAGCTGCACAAAGCCGAGGTAACACAAACACCAAGCGGCGCGGAGCTCGCAAAGTAGAGCAGCCGCTGAAAACCAAAGCAAACGACCAAATCACAGCAGGGAAATGCAAAGAAAAAGTGGGACAGGAGTCGAGAATTATCAGGTCATTTCACCACATCGCCCACGTCATTCCAGTCACACCAGGAACACTCAGTGGGTTTAGATGACACTTAAAAAAAAAACAAAAACTGGACTTTAAAAGTACAGAGAAACAGGAGTCAGAGTCAGAATAGCCTTTATTTTCAGTGTGCGTACAAAGAAGCCTCCAGACAAAACACATATTAGACATGTCTACAGTAGGGTCGGGAAGCTTAGATGTAAGGCTGATGAAAGGCATCTTGATACAGTATCTCTGATCCGATATATTAAAGCAGTGGTTCCCACCTTTTTTAGCTCCTGACCCCATTTTAACATCACAAGTTTCTGGTGACCCCAGACATTCAAAACAGTGACTTTTTTTTTTTTGCTAAAATGTTTATTTGTTTTTGATCATGTAATAATTTGCTGTGCTATGTTGCAAATAAACGTTAAATTTACACGACAGCTATATAATGTATATTATTGTGGACAGAGGCAGAAAAGCCAGGTTGAGATTGTTGCACAAAGGGAGAGTTTTGTACAGTCAGTCTAAAGGCTGCAAATTAATACTGAACAAACAAGAACTCAAACTATGAATTAGGAAAGAGCTGCAGCATCTGAAACTGACCACAGTGAACATTTGACAGATAAACAGAACCACAGTGTTTCAGTTTCAGCTTCAGAGTTTGTCATGTCTTTTATGAATTGTCTCTCTCAACTCACCATATATTTTTATTAGTAAGTTTTATTTTATTTTTATCAATTACAAGAAATTTCAGGCAACCCCATTTGAATTCCAGGTGACCCCACATGGGGTCCTGACCCCAAGGTTGAAAAACACTGTATTAAAGATACATGTGTGGCATCTCATGATGCGATGCGATAAGATTCACACCCAAATCACGATACAGAGCAATTCAGCACATTCTGATTGAACACATTCATTCTGGTAAAAAAAAAACTTAAAAATGCAGTGCAGTTCAATGAGCTTGATTATTTATTATCAAATCAGACCATGACTTTTTCCAAAGTGTCTTTAGTTCAGTTTCGAACACGTGCCTCACATTCAGTCAGCTGAAAAAGTTGGGCTTTGTTGCAACGTTGTTTCTCTGTTTGTTTCTAATTCACTTCTTGCTCCCTCGCCGAATCCATTTGTAATGAAATGTATTTGTAATGAAGGTAAAACCGCAAAGGTTCTGTCACTTTAAGAGACACCTGTGTAAGGTATTATGGGATGTGCTGTTGGTCTGTAGGACACTGTTTAAGGAAGTATCTCCAGTATGTACGGCAGTATTCAGTACAGCTGATCCGTAAAAAAGCACCCGTCATAAACCACATGTGTTCTCCTCCTTCTATGTCACATTCACATACACACAGTACAGGATTCATTCTGCACATGCTCAGTCCATCCATCAGCTCAGACTGTTAGTGTAGCAGTGTACACATCTGCGAATCCACAGCCCACATTTACGTGGGTCTGAAGAAAAGAAGAACTTTTACCCAAATAAACAGTAACACTTTTAACTGAGAGTAAAAATATATTCTATTGAAGGGATCGAATTTTATACGATACAAACATTCAATAACCGATGCATCGCGTATAGCATTTCCAAACCTTTCATTCACTCGCAGCTTCTCTACTGGTGCACTGGGATTGTGCACACATGTGTCGATGTATCGGATAATCTTCTCATGCCTAGTCTAATCCCAATCTACAGTAGGCCCATAATTACATAAATACTGAACTCCCCACTTAGAATAACCTATTATATCATATCATATGTCAGAGCAGCATTCATAAAGCTCTCCGTCTCTCCCCATATTATATATTATACTAAATACACTGCATATCATAATACATTATTCATAATCATATCATATAAACACACTTTACATGCAATTATATAATCAGAGGGTTAACCCGTCTGGTCCTCATTGACCTGTTGTGTTCATGTGTTGCAGGTGGATTCTCTGACGGAGCGGGTGGAGGAGCTCAAACAGGACAAAAAGAGGCTGGTGGAGGAGTACGAAGCCAAACTCAGCAAGGTACGGAGCATTATAAAGATGGGTTATGTCTGGGATCAGACCAGGTGTAGAACATCAGACACTAATGTTGCATTCCAAAGTGCCGGGAGGTGAATATATCTCACTTGGAGTTACTACATCCCACCTCAGAGTATTCCAGGTGATTCATGGTGAACATAAACAAACAAATATGGACGACCGCAGATCTAAGCTCCTATCTGCTTCGTAACTGAGAGACATTCTGACTGTCGACAGTGCAGTGTTGTCACATACGCAAACCAGACGGAAGAGGGCCAAATGACGGATTGAGCTGATTATACGCTGGGAAGTTTTTTTCATTGCAACTTAAAAACTGTGCACCGCCATTGTTGTGTTGATGTCATTGTTACTGAGCTGAACGTTGGAAACTTCCCGTCTCCCAGCACTCTGGAATGCAGCATAAGTACATTTGAGCAGTAAAATGTCCTCTGTGGGTGCATCATTGAACATTTTCAGTGACTTTTGTGTGTATAGTAGAAAATTATGCATGATTATTTTGTCTTTGACCTCCTTCACCTAAAGGTTTACAAAAATACTTAAAGATTACCATCTTTTTTAACCTCCAAATCAAAAACATTTTTATAATTGTAGTGGTTTTCTAGTACTATACACAATTTCTGCACCAGAATTCTTTGAGGTTTTGCAGAGTACGGTGGCCCAGAAGTGCAATAGCCCAAAAAATGATCCACTATAAGAAAAAAGAACAGCCCAAAAATGTATCCACTATAAGAAAAAAAAAGAACAGCCCAAAAAATTATCCACTATAAGAAAAAAAAAGAACAGCCCAAAAAATTATCCACTATAAAAAAAAAAAGAACAGCCCAAAAAATTATCCACTATAAGAAAAAAAAAAAACAGCCCAAAAAATTATCCACTATGAGAAAAAAAGAACAGCCCAAAAAATTATCCACTATAAGAAAAAAAAAGAACAGCCCAAAAAATTATCCACTAGCCTAAAAAATTATCCACTATAAGAAAAAAGAAGAGCCCAAAAAATTATCCACTATAAGAAAAAAAAGAACAGCCCAAAAATTATCCACTATAAGAAAAAAAAAAAGAACAGCCCAAAAAATTAACCACTATAAGAAAAAAGTGAACAGCCCAAAAAATTATCCACTATAAGAAAAAAAGAACAGCCCAAAAATTATCCACTATAAGAAAAAAAGAGAACAGCCCAAAAATTATCCACTATGAAAAAAAAAAACAGCCCAAAAAATTATCCACTATAAGAAAAAAAGAAGAGCCCAAAAAATTATCCACAAAAAAAAAAAAAAGAGGATCGCCCAAAAAATTATCCACTATAAGAAAAAAAGAACAGCCCAAAAAATTTTCCACTATAAGAAAAAAAAGAGGATAGCCCAAAAAATTATCCACTATAAGTAAAAAGAGAACAGCCCAAAAAATTATCCACTATAAGAAAAAAAGAACAGCCCAAAAAATTATCCACTATAAGAAAAAAAGAACAGCCCCAAAAATTATCCACTATAAGAAAAAAAGAACAGCCCCAAAAATTATCCACTATAAGAAAAAAAGAACAGCCCTAAAAATTATCCACTATAAGAAAAAAACCCATCATCCACCTTTTCGGTTGAACTGAAAGGGTGGATGATGTTTTTTTCTATCGTTGTTTGGACCTGTGTAAAACCTGACTAAACAAAGCCTGAGGTCATGTTATATTGTATGTCCAGTCCATATAACAGATGCAGTATGTGCATATTGCAGTTAACAGCCTGAGCCAAACCTTTGTGGATAAGTCATGGTTAAAATGACACCTTTTGGCACCGGGGTTTGTGCGTTTCCTGGAAGTGTAGTTTCCTGTAGAGGAAGTGAGAAAGGTAAAATGGCACAAGTTAAGTAGTGCATTTAAAAGCCATACATTTCAATAAAAGCATCTTTAACGATGCTCAGGCTCATCCTCCATTTTGGCTTCAACTTTCGCTCTCTTGATTATTTGAGTATGAGGCTGCATTATGATGGCGACGACACTGTTCGAGCCAAACCAAATGTTGCTGACACAGTTTCAATGTTGAAAAAAGTCCAATGTTAAAGGAGAGATGAATTAACCCTTTAAGGACTACCATTATAACAGGCCACCCAGATTTTTTATTTATGTTGTTTTTGTAATAAAAGCGTCTTTTTTTGCCAATTTAGCTTTTTTCAGCAAGAACTTAACTTTCAAAATCTGGTCATTAATTATCATTATTATACATAATAAATGCTTAAAACAGTATTTTATAGTAAAAAATAAAAGAAACAGCCTTGAATCTTTTTTTTAAATCATATTTACCATGAAAACCAACTGAAAATGTGCATAATGGAACTTAAACTAAACTTACAACTATTTTACATTTTAGTTTGTTTAGATTATTCTGTGTCCATGTTCCAGCTTCTTATTTTTAGTTATTTCTAGTCATTTTTAGCCTGTATGTTGGGTTAGAGTTCATTAATTATCATTATTACATGTAATAAATGCTTAAAACAGTGTGTTATAGTTAAAAAAGAAACAGCCTTGAATTTTGTTTTTTATCATATTTACCATGAAAACCAACTGAAATGTGCATAATGGAACTTAAACTAAACTTACAACTATTTTACATTTTAGTTTGTTAAAATTCTGTGTCCATGTTCCAGCTTCTTATTTTTAGTTCTTTCTAGTCATCTTTAGTCTGTGTGATGGGTTAGAGTTCATTAATTATCATTATTACATGTATAATAAATGCTTAAAACAGTGTGTTATAGTTAAAAAAGAAAAAGCCTTGAATTTTGTTTTTATCATATTTCCATGAAACCACTGAAATGTGCATAATGAACTTAAACTAAAATTACAACTATTTTACATTTTAGTTTGTCTACGTAATTCTGTGTCCATGTTCCAGCTTCTTATTTTTAGTTACTTCTAGTCATTTTTAGTCTGTGTGATGGGTTAGAGTTCATTAATATCATTACTAATATAATAAATGTTTAAAATAGTATGTTACAGTAAAAAAAGAAAAAGAAAAGCTGTGAATTTTTATCATATTTGCTATGAAGTATAACTGTAAATGTGCATAATGAAACTTAAAGTAAAATTTCAACTATTTTACATTTTAGTTTGTTTAGATTACTCTGTGTCCATGTGCCAGCTTCTTATTTTTAGTTACTTCTACTTCTAGTCATTTTTAGTCTGTGTGATGGGTTAGGGTTCTAGTTTAATCAATGAACGATAGAAACCAGAAAAATACAGATTAAAAACATTGGAAAAAAAGGCGAAAAAACTCCCCAAAAAAACAGGGAAACTCAATGGTATAAAAAAAAAACAAAATGGTAAAGCACACTAGTAGAACACCCCAAAACAGCACTATTACTATTATATACAATTATTTACAAGAAGTGCCGACTAAAACCAGCTAAAAACTCGCTAAAACGCTCCTAAAGGTAATAAAAAATCTTCCATTTCTCTCTCACTGACTGCACTCTGCTGCTCTCTGGTCCTCCCACTTCTGCCCCTCCCCCTCAGCCAGTGCAGACGTCTACCCTAATGTGTTACAGACCTGATAGTGACCTAATATCAGCTTTCAGATGATGTTTGAATGTTGTCCTGACGGTTTAGAAAACTGTGGCTCTCCGCTGACGCAGTGGTCCTAAAGGGTTAACATGGACCTACTGTTTGTCCTCAGGCCCAGGCCTTCTAGCGCGAGCTGGAGGCCATGAAGAGAACCCAGCAGCTGACCGCCGACAACCTGTTGGCATGGAAACGCACCGAGGCCGAGCTGCGGCGGAATTCCAGACCCAGGAGGCGGCGCTCCAGAAAACCCTGGGAAAGCTGAGGTCCGAGCTGGCCCGGGTGTCCCGAGGCCCGGAGAACCGAGAGAAGTCCCACAAACTGCAGAGTTCACTGAACACAGCAGAGGGCACCATCAAGGTGAGGAATCTGAGTAGTGTGAGTAATCTGTGTAATCTGAGAAATCTGTGTAATATGAGAAATCTGAGTAATCTGAGTAATCTGAGAAATCTGTGTAATCTGAGAAATCTGGGAAATCTGTGTAATCTGGGAAATCTGAGTAATATGAGTAATCTGAGAAATCAGAGTAATATGAGTAATCGGAGTAATCTGAGAAATCAGAGTAATATCAGTAATCTGAGAAATCTGAGAAATCTGTGTATATGAGTAATCTGTGTAATCTGGGTAATCTGGGAAATCTGAGTAATATGAGTAATCTGAGTAATCTGAGAAATCGGAGTAATATGAGTAATCGGAGTAATCTGAGAAATCGGAGTAATATCATAATCTGAGAAATCTGAGTAATCTGGGAAATCTGGGAATCTGAGTAATGTGAGAAATCTGAGTAATATGAATAATCTGAGAAATCTGAGTAATATGAGTAATCTGAGAAATCTGAGTAATCAGAAATATGAGAAATCTGTGTAATCTGAGATATCTGGGAAATCTGAGTAATATGAGAAATCTGAGTAATATGAGAATCTGGGAAATCTGAGTAATATGAGAAATCTGGGAAATCTGAGTAATATGAGAAATCTGGGAAATCTGAGTAATATGAGAAATCTTTGTAATCTGGGAAATCTGAGTATCTGGGTAATCTGGGAAATCTGAGTAATCTGGGAATCTGAGAAACCTGTGTAACCTGAGAAATCTGAGTAATCTGAGAAATCTGGGAAATCTGAATAATCTGAGAAATCTGTGTAATCTGAGAAATCTGGGAAATCTGTGTAATCTGAGAAATTTGAGTAATCTGAGAAATCTGTGTAATCTGGGAAATCTGAGTAATATGAGTAATCTGAGAAATCAGAGTAATATGATAATCGGAGTAATCTGAGAAATCAGAGTAATATCAGTAATCTGAGAAATCTGAGTAATCTGAGAAATCTGAGTAATCTGTGTAATCTGAGAAATCTGTGTAATCTGAGAAATCTGTGTAATATGAGTAATCTGTGTAATATGGGTAATCTGGGAAATCTGAGTAGTATGAGTAATCTGAGTAATCTGAGAAATCGGAGTAATATGAGTAATCGGAGTAATCTGAGAAATCGGAGTAATATCAGTAATCTGAGAATCTGAGTAATCTGGAAATCTGGGAAATCTGAGTAATGTGAGAAATCTGAGTAATATGAGTAATCTGAGAAATCTGAGTAATATGAGTAATATGAGTAATCTGAGAAATCTGGGAAATCTGAGATATCTGGGAAATCTGAGTAATATGAGAATCTGAGTAATATGAGAAATCTGGGAAATCTGAGTAATATGAGAAATCTGGGAAATCTGAGTAATATGAAAATCTTTGTAATCTGGGAAATCTGAGTAATCTGGGTAATCTGGGAAATCTGAGAACCTGTGTAACCTGAGAATCTGTGTAACCTGAGAAATCTGAGTAATATGAGAATCTGGGAAATCTGAATAATCTGAGAAATCTGTGTAATCTGAGAAATCTGGGAAATCTGTGTAATCTGAGAAATTTGAGTAATCTGAGAAATCTGTGTAATATGAGTAATCTGTGTAATCTGAGTAATCAAGAAATCTGAGTAACTGAGAAATCTGAGTAATCTGTGTGATTTGAGAAATCTGAGTAATATGAGTAATCTGAGAAATCTGGGAAATATGAGTAATCTGAGAAATCTGTGTAACCTGAGTAATCTGAGAAATCTGGGAAATCTGTGTAATCTGAGAAATCTGAGTAATCTGTGTAATCTGAGTAATCTGAGAAATCTGTGTAATCTGAGAAATCTGAGTAATCTGTGTAATCTGAGTAATCCGAGAAATCTCTGTAATCGGAGAAATCTGAGTAATCTGAGAAACCTGAGTAATCTGTGTGATCTGAGAAATCTGAGTAATATGAGTCATCTGAGTAATATGAGAAATCTGAGTAATCTGAGAAATTTGAGAAATCTGAGTAATCTGACAAATTTGAGTATCTGAGAAATTTGAGTAATATGAGAAATCTGAGTAATCTGAGAAATCTGAGTAATCTGAGCCCCTGTTGCTGATCAAAGATAGGACTGATCGATTATCTGTAATCTGGGCGCCCTGAAGGGGGTAAATGTGGCAAATTCATGGGTACATATGTTCCCTAGTACCTATGTTCACCGGTGCATATGTTTTTATGTTATAGTATCTATCTATCTATCTATCTATCTATCTATCTATCTATCTATCTATCTATCTATCTATCTATCTATCTATCTATCTATCTATCTATCTATCTATCTATCTTCTATCTATCTATCTATCTATCTATCTATATTAAAGACATGAGTGTTTGATGAAATACACCTTTGACAAAACCACAGATTAAAACATTTGCAGTGAGCTCGTTAAAGTTCAACTCAAATCTATTATCTTCCAACAATGAACTCATCGCAGGAGTCCAAGGATTAAGATATGTTCATACTGAGGCTGTTATTAAGAGATTATTGTGATTATCTGAGCAGCGGTACATTATGGAGGCTTGTCCAGTCTGCCAGGCTGCAGCAGGCCCACATCAGGCTGGATGGTTGGCCCTCACGTGTTTGTTTACCTCCTCATGTTGGCTTCCTGCAGAAGAACCCCGGCTGGACTGGCTTTTCCACCCTCTGCTCCTGCTCTGTTGTGCCTTCGTTATCTGGGTTACACTTAATTGCTCCGATAACTAATGAAATTATTAACTCCAGGCGCGCCGAGCACAGCTGACCTTGAACGTATTCTCAGCATCACTGGGGGGGGGGCTCTTCCTGTCTTCAGAGCAATCAGTGATAATTTCACCAACTTCATAACAACAACAACAGACCTACTTTAGCGATCCCCCCCAGGAGCATGTGTCAACTTCACTTTCAACTCTGGAGATAATCCTGGGAGTCTATTCCAAAGACTGTGCAGAAATAAAGAGGAGAATTAAAAAAAAAAAAAAAACCCTCTACCTGACGTAGGAGCACAGTGGGTCTATTTTTACCTCCACATTAACGCTGTCAGACGGGTGGGATGTGGGCCAGCGCCTCGGAAAAATACGAAATATCTGACAAATGAACGGAAAACTGGGGAGAGTACCTGTGTTCCCTGGTACCTATGTTCCCTGGTACCTGTGTTCCCCGGTACCTATGTTCCCCATACCTATGTTCCCTGGTACCTGTGTTCCCTAGTACCTGTGTTCCCTGGTACCTGTGTTCCCTAGTACCTATGTTCCCTTGTACCTATGTTCCCTTGTACCTATGTTCCCCGTACCTATGTTCCCCGGTACCTATGTCCCCTGGTACCTATGTTCCCCGGTACCTATGTTCCCTGGTACCTATGTTCCCCGGTACCTGTGTTCCCTGGTACCTATGTTCCCTAGTACCTATGTTGCCTGGTACCTGTGTTCCCTAGTACCTATGTTCCCTGGTACCTGTGTTCCTAGTACCTAGTTCCCTTGTACCTATGTTCCCTTGTACCTATGTTCCCCTACCGTTCCCCAGTACCTATGTCCCCTGGTACCTATGTTCCCCGGTACCTATGTTCCCTGGTACCTATGTTCCCCGGGAACTATGTTCCCTGGTACCTATATTCCCTGGTGCCTATATTCCCTAGTACCTATGTTCCCTGGTACCAATGTTCCCCGTACCTGTGTTCCCTGGTACCTATGTTCCCTGGTACCTATGTTCCCTGGTACCTATATTCCCCAGTACCTATGTTCGCCGGTACCTATGTTCCCTGGTACCTATGTTCCCTAGTACCTATTTTCCCCATACCTATGTTCCCTGGTACCTACCTGGTGCCTGTGTTCCCTGGTACCTATGTTCCCTGGTACCTGTGTTCCCTAGTACCTATGTTCCCCATACCTATGTTCCCTGGTACCTACCTGGTACCTGTGTTCCCTGGTACCTATGTTCCCTGGTACCTATGTTCCCTGGTACCTATGTTCCCTTTTGCCTATGTTCCCTGGTGCCTATGTTCCCTTTTGCCTATGTTCCCTGGTGCCTATATTCCCTAGTACCTATGTTCCCCGGTACCAATGTTCCCCAGTACCTATGTTCCCTGGTACCTGTGTTCTCTAGTACCTATGTTCCCCATACCAATGTTCCCTGGTACCTACCTGGTAACTATGTTCCCTGGTACCTGTGTTCCCTGGTACCTATGTTCCCTGGTACCTGTGTTCCCTGGTACCTATGTTCCCTGGTACCTATATTCCCTGGTACCTGTGTTCCCTAGTACCTATGTTCTACATACCAATGTTTCCTGGTACCTACCTGGTACCTATGTTCCCTGGTACCTGTGTTCCCTGGTACCTACCTGGTACCTATGTTCCCTGGTACCTATGTTCCCTGGTACCTGTGTTCCCTGGTACCTATGTTCCCTGGGACCTGTGTTCCCTGGTACCTATGTTCCCTGGTACCTATGTTCCATGGTACCTCTGTTCCCTGGTTACTTTTCTGATTTGGTTTAATTTCATACAAACAGATGATCACATCGAGTGTCATATGCTGCGTTTACACTGCACGTGTCCCAATACTTTTGTCCATATAGTATACACATATACATATATATATATATATATACATATATATATACCGTATATAAATCTCCTGTAAATGTGTCCTCCTTTCTGTCTGACTTTGCTGAAGTGTGGTGAATTTCTTGTCACTTGTGGAAAATTCAGATGTTGCACCACCTGTTCCCTAATCTCAGGGGGTGTCATTACTGCCCCCCCCCCCTCCAGGTCCTTCTGCGTCTGTAAGTCGCTCTTTCAGACCTCCATCCTGTCCTAATCTAACCCTGGTCGGATCCACTGGTCGCTGTTGTCTCCCTGCTTCAGTGTTCCCTGTCATTCTCTTTAAGTCTATGAGTTCGTTGGTGAATCTCCAGAGAAACACAAGCAAACGCTGGTTGGGAGAAGCCCAGACAGACCTAATTACTGCGTGACTGTGTGCAGGCTTCCGTAGGTACATGCACGCCAAAAATTACAAATGATCCCCAGAGTGGAATCCTCCACTGGAGCGATGCTAAAGTGCTGCTGTCACTGTGGGTGGCTGCAATACTTCCTGTCAGGTGGAGTCGGTGGGAGCTTTTCAGCAGATAAAACCACACATCATCAAACCAACACTTTGCATTTCCTTTTATATTGAAATAGAAACGCAGGATTCAGCCTCTTCTGCTTTGGGTGACTGACAGAAGGGACGATGTGTTTGGTTTTTTTTGGGCTGAATATGTAGCAGAGGTAATGATTAAATCTCTGTAACAATTACTGAAACAACAGCCCAGAAACCTCCATACAAGCAGCCCATTAACCCTTTCATGCACACTGGTCACTCCAGTGGACAGTTATTCTACAGCTGTTCTCTTGTATATTCATGGATTTTGTTGTTCTTTTTTTTTTTTTTTTACACATATCTTTATTAAAGTTTTAAGACACTCCATATCTTTTCTGACATGAATTGGTAACATTATGTAGATCTCTCCTGAGCATAAACCCCCAGAATCACAAGGCCTCACCATAGTTTTCACACAATTTATCAGTAAATACATGTTTCTGTGTCAGAAATTAAATGTGTGGTGTCCAGCTGAGTGGACATTTTTACAACTTCATGTAAAATAGGTTCATAAGAATTTTTTTTTTTCTTTTTTTTTGTTTTTTTTTTTTTTTTTTTATTTATTATTATTTCAAACATGCAAAAAAAAAAACAAACAAACAAATAAACATTCAAATGGACAGAATCTATCTCTAAGCACATAGAAGTCTGAATTTCACATGGTCGAAAAGGAGTAGGAAGAAGTCTAAACTTATTTAATCCAACCCCTCAGTGCTTTTACACCTTTATCACTGACTTGATACAAGAGTCAAACAATAATATTTTCCTAATTTTAACATCAAACCAAAACTAATACATAATACAGTAACTGAATTACACCCAACAGTATGATCATGTCAGTGCAGTCATACAAACAGACTCCAAGGCTTTATTTATTTTATTTATTTATTGTTTTTCAGAGGAAAATTTTCAATCGCTTTGTTGTTTTCATGCCTAAAGAGGAATAAAAACTAATAGGAAAACATTTTGATTAAGGTTCTCATCATTTGTGCATGAAAGGGTTAAAGTGCTTTTACTCCTGCATTAGACTGAACCTATGGGGACACCCACAGACTGAGTGGGTTTTCCACAGACTGGAGACAAATGGAGGAAAAAACGTGTGGGAGCGTTGACGTTTGGAAACTGAAACCACTGCAGAAGTTTGTTAAAGTTGAACAGAGCTGCGTCCAAACACATCTGAATCCAACTGACTCCATTTAACCTGTTTAACTCTGACCATATTTTCAGGGAAAAACGCCTAAACAGACAAACCCAAAGTAAATGAAGAATTCCTTCACAATAATAAGGTTCATATGGATGTTCTTGGTGTCTGTGGACATTTACAGACTTCACAGAATCTAGTCCCATTGTCTAAATAGTGTATCTATTACTCTGCCTGAGTAAACTGGAACAAACTAAAAGAGAAATTGGAATTTTTTATCCTCGCCTGTTTTTTTTCCGGCTGGATTGACGATGATATGCATAAATTAAATGTTCATATCGGAGATTTTTAATAGCGTATATTTCACCCCACAAAGATTAAAAATCATGTTTGAACATTAAAGTTTGCACTAAAATACACTTTTGATGTACTTTTATTAACATTAGGGTCTAAACTTTGAGCAAAAGATGAAGAAAACATCCATTGTCCTGATTTATTCTATTTTATAGTAGATGATATAATATTTTTTGGCCTGCAGGCGGGACGATAGGGCTAAAGGGGTTAAAAAAAGCAAAACACAGCAACTTCGGTTTAGGAACAGGAAATGTGTCGTTTATTTCCAGAAAATATCCAGGTCCCATTCACTGTATTTGGAGGATTGAATAAACGTAGCAGTTGTTGTTTTGTACGTTACTGCTCTGTGTGTAAGGTTTCAGTGCTCATAGAAGGTTCTGATGTCGTCTGTGGACTGTATTACACTGGTCAACAACACATGTATTGTTTCAGTTTTTTGAGCTGATTTAGGATCGTTTTGGTGCTGAATCCAAAATCACAAGAATTTTGCTCAATCAGGTCAACTTCTGAACTATGCTACATATTGGCTTTTGAACATTTTTGCTTACATTTATGGGCATTTTCACATCATATGATACAAAATTCTTTCATATTTCTTGCAATAAACGAGTTCTGAAGATTTTACTTTTGCCAATTTATGATGATGTTTTTTTTAATATTACAGGTGAATGAAATGGCTTCGACTAGAAGATCTTGCAAAAATAGCCTGACGTATTCTGCTACATCTGCGCTGAATACACCATTGTACCTAACAGGAATCAAGTCACAAGTTTCATAAAGTGTGATTACCAGTCTTATTTTGGTATTAATTATTATATTTTGTGAGAAGATCAAATTTTTCAAAATCAAATTAGCAAAAAAACCCTGACCTGATTGAGAAAAACAGACGTCATTTTTGGATTTAGCGGTGCAAAATGGTCCTAATTCAGTTGAAAAACCTAGACAACTTGCAAAAAACATTTTTTGTAACCCAGTGTAATATGAACCCTCAGATGCATGAATGGATCTGAATTAGAGCTGCACAGTATATCGTATGAGCATCGTCATTGCGATGTCCTGTGCACAGTAGTCACATCGCAGGTCCTGCAATGTGTCAAACAAGAGAAATGAACGCAGATGAAGACTCGGTGCCAAAAAGAAAAGCAGCGTCAGTTATCTGGAACTATTTCAGCTACAATACAGGGTCTGCACATGACGTCACCGCTAGCAGAAGTCACCGCGGTTACGCCCACTGAGTGGACGGTCTGTGGGCCACAACCAGCCCACCGAACGGACCAGTCTGACCAGTCCATTTGTAAAATACAAAATTACACTGAAGATATTTACAATCAAGGATGTTAAAATCATTTGAGTTCAGGTTCCACATACAGACTAATATGATCTACAGTGGATCAGACCAGTCAAATATTATCATAATGACCTAAATAAGGACAATTCTGACAATAATGACACATTTTTCCTTCATTTTAGCACAAAGTAAAATTACAGCATGAGAATGTTAAATTTACAAACTGTAGTTAAAAAAAAAAATGTGAATAACATGAACATCCATGAACGACCTCAAGTGTCTTAATGAAATAAGTGCAATTTTAACAGTATTATGCATATTATTAAATATTTGTGTATTTGTAGATCTGTAAGTTGTTATGTACATGTGTAAATGATAAACTGAGATGGAATATTGTTGAAATTCTGCTTATTTTTCAGGTTGTACGTGGATGTTCATGGTATTCACATTTTTTCTCATATTTACATTGTAGCTAACCGGCCGACAGGCTGTTAGCTACTGTCGTCATGCGGTGTCGTCCGTTACAAAACTTTCAATC
The DNA here is from genome assembly GCF_902148855.1 of Sphaeramia orbicularis. Classification (NCBI taxonomy): domain Eukaryota; kingdom Metazoa; phylum Chordata; class Actinopteri; order Kurtiformes; family Apogonidae; genus Sphaeramia; species Sphaeramia orbicularis. Next base: position 46,763,304 of record NC_043979.1, on the reverse strand, counting down.
GTCCTCTTCTCCAAAACTACAATTCCCATTGACTTCAAACTTGGTATACAGCTTCTTTATGATGATGTCACCAAAAGTTAGTGAAATTATTTGGATCTGGATCTGATTCTGGATTTGGTGCCACTTTGAAAAATGTCCCCATTATCAGAGATAGGAAGTGGATGGATGCAATAACTCAGTAAATATAAATGATCTCCAGTGTAAATGTCTCCAGTCCAGCCCTGATGGGGAGACGACCCAAACATAATGTCCACATGCTGATCAGGATCTTCTTCTGGATCTGGAACTGACGCAAAATTTCACATGGGCTCTTATGGGAAAACATTTCTATCGTCTTTTTCTCCTAAACTCCAGTTCTGATTGACTTCAGACTTGGTATACAGCTTCTGTATGATGATGTCACCAAAAGTTAGTGAAATTATTTGGATCTGGATCTGATTCTGGATTTGGTGCCACTTTGAAAAATGTTCCCATTATAACAGACAGGAAGTGGATTGATCCAATAAATCAGTATCAATGATATCAAGTGTGAATTTGAATTTTTTACAGATCTGATTGGAATATGAGCAAAACATGGACTATTTGTGTAATAGAATAAATACACAGAACTGGGGGAGAATAAATGGATCTGGATACATTTCCCAAAGCTTTGAATTTGGCCCCTTACATACAGGACCATTGGTCCGATTTTTGTTTTTCAGATGTTGTCACTGTGTCTGTTTGTAAACCTGGAGGTCAGCGGTGCACCCCTGCCTCTGTCGGCTCACACACACATGAACACACACACACACACACACACACACACACCAGGTCTCATGTGTGTGTGACTCCTCTGTGGTTCTTATCGTACTGTGGTTTCATTGTCTTAGCCGTGGCAGCTGTAATTAAGTTTGAGACTGGCTGTTTGATGGAATTGAAAGATGTGAAATTGGCTCTCATGAGTTCTTCACAGCGCTGTGTGTGTGTGTGTGTGTGTGTGGTGTGTGTGTGTGTGAGCATGTCAAATCTGTCCCTGCAGTCTGCTTCCTATTAATTGCGCAGCAGTCGGCGTTTACATTCTTTATCTTCAGTATTACTAATACACCACCAATACCAGCGTGCACCAAGGTTAGAATAGTTTGGATTTTTATGTATAGTTTAGTTTTATTTAGTTTTGACTTTTTTTTCTCTAATTCAGTTAGTGTTAATTCATTTTTAGAGCAGGTTCGCTAGTTTTTAGTCGTTTTCATTTTTTTTTTTCTAAATACTTTGTTTTAGTATTAATTTTAGTTTTGTCGTATCTTTTTTCTTCTTCTCCGTCATATTCAAATACCATAAATTTATCTATTTATCTATTTGTATTTCTTTTTATTATTATTATTATTATTATTATTATTATTATTAGTATTATTGTTATTATGGTTTTTTTTAATGCTTTTATTGTGCTTTTATTCTTCTGTACAGCACTTTGGGTCACTGTGGTTGTTTTAAAGTGTTTTATAAATAAAGTTGGATTGGATCTCCACTATTATCACTAACAGATCAAACACATAAAGCTGGGTTTTTAAAAGCTGCTTTTGTTTCTGTCGGGGATGTTTTTAGATTAGATTAGATTAGATTAGATTAGACTTGATTATATTCGAAATTACCTTAAATTATTACATTACATTACATTTTTTTACATTACATTAATTTAATTAGGTTAGATTAGATTATCGAAAATTAGATTAGATTAGATTAGATTGGAGGTTAGATTAGGTTAGACTCAATTAGATCAGATTAGACGAAACTAGATGGGATTAGATTACATTAGGTTAGACTAGAGATTACATTAGATTATATTACATTACATTACATTACATTACACGAGATAAAATTACGTTAGATTAGATTAGATTAGGCCAGTAGCAGCACAACAATGAATTATTATTATTATATTTTTTAATGCTTCTATTAGTTTTTATTGTGCTTTCATTCTTCTTTTCAGCGCTTTGGGTCACTGTGGTTGTTTTAAAGTGTTTTATAAATAAAGTTGGATTGGATCTTCTCTGTAATCACCACCAGATCAAACACATACGACTGTTTTTAAAGCTGCTTTTGTTTCTGTGGGGGCTGTTTTCTTCGAAGGCAGATCTGGCTGATAAGTGTGACCATAACAGCTGTTTTCTTGCGCTCTGTGTTAATTTCCTCTCCAGGACCTGACCAAGCAGCTGGACGAGGTGACCCAGAACTCCGAGATCGTGGAAATCCGTCAGAAGGAAGCGGAATGTGAACTAGAGGCAGCCAGAGACCGGGTCCAGCAGCAGGCCACCGAGATCCTGCTCAAAGCCAGTGAGTCCACTGCCCCAGTTCTCCTGTTTTAGATTACATTACATTACATTACATTACATTAGATTAGATTACATCACAGTAGAAATTACATTAGATTACATTAGATTACATTACATTAGAAATGACATTAGATTAGACTACACCAGACTAGACCAGACTAGATTAGATTAGATTAGAAATTACATTATATCAGACTAGATTAGATTAGAGATTAAATTAAACTAGATTAGATTAGATTAGATTGGACTAGATTAGATTAGAGATTAGATTAGACTTGACTAGATTAGATTGGAGATTAAATTAGACTAGATTAAAGATTTGATTTGATTCGAGTTTAGATTGGACTAGATTATATTAGAGATTAGATTAGATTAGATTAGATTAGACACGATTAGATTAGAAATCACATTAGATTAGACTAGACTACATTAGATATTCAATTAGACTAGATTAGTGATTACATTAGATTACATTAGAGATTAGATTGGACTAGATTAGATTAGAGATTAGATGATATTAGATCAGACACGATTAGATTAGAATTACATTAAACTATACTATATTATATTAGAGATTAGATTAGACTAGACTACACTAGACTAGATTAGATTAGATTAGATTAGAGTAGATTAGACTAGACCAGACCAGACTAGACTACATTATATTATATTAGATTAGATTAGATTAGATTAGATTAGAGTAGATTAGACTAGACCAGACCAGACCAGACTAGACTACATTATATTAGATTAGATTAGATTAGATTTGACTAGATTGGACTAGATTAGATTAGACTAGACTAGCATAACAATGAATGTATACATAAGAAATATTACAAGAAATACTGATAATAATTACAAAAACAATAGTTAAAGCATAGTCAAATGTACATTACAAAATATTAGTAGAACAAAGTAATACTAACAAATAATAACTAAGTAATTATGTTATAATATTATAATATGCACAGTATGTGCATATATATGTAGCCTATATATTTATGTGTGTGTGTATATGTTTAATAATCACAGGATAAAAGTTATAATGAAGTGATAATAGTAATAGTAGTCGTAACAACAAGATATTAAAAATAAGTATGTAAGTATAATAATAATAATAATAATAATGATAATAATAATAATAAAATAACAAAAATTTGGGGAGGGTTCTCATCCGTGTAATGTATTTTGATTTTTGAGGGAATGCTGCTGAGTGGTATCTTTTGTGGTATTTTTTCTTGGTGACTTAAAAAAAAAAAAAAAATTGCCAGGCTTGAATTTTGGGTCCAATAAAATTGACTTTTTGTGAACTTTCAGGGGTGTTCAATGAGGTGAGAGAAAAATCATGATAATAATAAAAATAATAACAGAACCATGCGATTTTAATAGGCCCTCGCCGGCTAGTGCCTGTGTGGCTCAGGCCTAAAAGAGTAAGAAGAAGAAAAATAGGAAAAATAAATTGCAAATAAATAGCCGACATTGCAGCCCAGTTTCTGTCTCTGAGCCTTCCCTTGTTTTTCCTTCATGTAAACCACACAGACTTGTGTTTGAACTCCCTGCTCATACGTACACCCCCTCCTCCCCAGGACTCTTCATGCACATATCATGCGAACACACTAAACACATGCACTAAGCTGCGCTCATTTGGTCCGAGGCCTCGAACGTTTAATGGCAGATCTGTGTATGTGAACGCCGACAGAATTCCCAGACCGTCAGAGGAGGAGGAAACCCTTCTCACATCAATTATGCCTGGTTTAAGGTGTGTGTGTGTGTGTGTGTGTGTGTGTGTGTGTGTGTGTATGCCTTGGGTAAATGGATCCGTGTTGGAATCTGATTTAATATCTTGTGATTTCTCACGTCGGTACTTTGTGCAACAACATGGCCTAAGCATTACTGTCTGAAACGTGTGAGCAACATCAGCACCGTGGCACCATATTCCACTCGGCCCATTAGCTCCTATGAGCCGCCCCTCATCCAATGAGAAATCCCCCTCCCTGAAGCTTCACTGCTTCCATGTTACAGATAAATACGACTCAGCCGGTTAAAACCACTGGCTGAGACTTTTATCCTGTTGGCGTAAATCAAAAGTCCTCATTTATTAAAACTTTAAAGCGACTGGAGTTGTTTTGGTCGACTGGTTTAGAGGTTTTAATGATGATTTTCAGTAATGGAATCCCCATCTTATTAAAACCTGGATCATATCTTAGTGGGGTTTTTTTTTTTTGGTCAATTATATCTCTTCGGTTTGTGAACAAACCAAAGTGTGTGCACAGAATAGACCAGGATGTTCAAACAGGACCATCACATATAACTATAACACTTTAAGTCTATAACAAGTTATTATCGTTAACGAAACCTAACGAAATGACGAAAACTAGAATTGAAAAAACATTTTCATTAACTGAAATAAATAAAAACTATAATTAAAGAAAAAAATGATAACTAACTGAAACTGTATTGTGTTTTACAAAACTAACTAAAACGTATAAAATTATGGATAAAATTTCCTTTGTTTTCGTCAATGTTGGATTGATACGAAAGTGATTTATTTCGTTGTAGCAATTTTATCTAGTGTCACCATACAACACTTTTTGGTCCGTCACTTGTGTTCACTTGTGGTTTCCAGTCGTCTTCTGGTCCCCACTCTGCCTGGAAACATGGAGACTAAAGTTGGGAGAAAGCAGCAGAGTCCTGTCTGGGATTTATTTGAATACGACGAGACAGAGAAAAGAAAGAGACGACTGAACTATAACTAAACTACAACTAAGCATTTAGAAAATAATGAAAACTAATAAAAAACCAGCAAACCTGCTGTAAAAACTAATTAAAACGAACTGAATTAGAGAAAAAAAAAAGGCAAAACTAAATAAAACTAAACTAGAATGAAAAATCCAAAACTATTAGAACCTTGGTCTTTATTATAATGGACAATAACAGTCTGTGAAAAGAAGTGGATTCAAAGCTCTGACATAAAATGTATAATATTATATTGATGTTTTTATGTTAAATCCTCATGAACAGGACATCTTACAGCTGTAGACATAATGTGTCCCAATATTTATGTCCATAGTTTAGAAACATCAATATTTCCTTAAAGTTTGATGGGATTTTTCTTCCTCAGTGAGATGTGAAGAAGTAGATGGTTAGTTGTGGCAGAAAATTAGTATTTAATGATGATTTTCAGTAATGGAATCACCATCTTATTAAAACCTGGGTCATATTTTAATGTTTTTGGTTTTTTTTGGTCAATTATATCTCTTCGGTTTGTGAACAAACCAAAGTGTGTGCACAGAATAGACCAGGATGGTAAAACATGTTCAAACAGGACCCTCACATATAACTATAACACTGGAAGTCTGTATCAAGGTTATTATCGTTAACGAAAACTAACGAAATGACGAAAACTAGAATTGTAAAAACATTTTCATTAACCGAAATAAAAAAAAAAGTAATTAAAAGAAAAAAATGATAACTAACTGAAACTGTATTGTGTGTTTACAAAACTAAGTAAAATGTATAAAAAATTCTGGATAAAATTCCCTTCGTTTTCGTCTTTGTCAAAGTTGGACTGAGACGAAATCGATTTATTTCCCCCAAGCAATTTTCTCTGCTGGCACCATATGATATTTAAGGGTCGGTCACTTGTTTTTTCCAGTCGTCTTCTGGTCCCCACTCTGCCTGGAAACATGGAGACTAAAGTTGGGAGAAAGCAGCAGAGTCCTGTCTGGGATTTATTTGAATATGACGACAGAGAAGAAGAGAAAATATATAAGAAAAAACTACAACTAAACTAAAACTGAGCATTTAGAAAATAATGAAAACTAATAAAAACTAGCAAACCTGCTGTAAAAACTAACTGAAATGAACTGAATTAGAGAAAAAAAAAGGTCAAAACCAAATCAAACTAAATTCTACTGAAAATCCAAAACTATTAGAACCTTGGTAACCAGTGCATGTGTTGGTTCGGTCCAGTCTGGTCAGAATACCCCCCCCCAGGTGACCTTCAGCATGTCCTCCTCGTCCTGCCTTAGGTCAGATCAGCAGCCTCCAGGCCACCCAGATGACCCAGGAAGCCGCCATCCGGGACCTGGACAACGAGCGGAGCCGGCTGAAGGACAAGGTGGTGAGGATGGAGGAGGAGAGGGAGGCTCTGCAGAACCAGGGCCACGCTCTGGACGACCGGCAGAAGCAGCAGATCCTGTCTTTGGAGAAGGTGTGTGTTCTGTATTCACGGCAGAGCGCCGGTAGGAAGAACCAGGAGGAGATCAACATGCAGACCTGTGTGTTTTTCATCTTTAAAACATAAGGAATGTGTGGAAAAAATTCTGCAGACGGTGTGAATGTGAACAGGGTTTTACATACAAATAACCCTGGTGATACAAAGGAGGACTGGAAGGCGGGCATTTACATATCGATCAATCAATCAAACTGTGTTTTTTCATGCAGTTCATTAATAAGACAGAACCAGTGAGGGGGAAAATGAGTTAAAATACAGACAAGAAAAGAAAGAAGAAAAAGAAGAAGAAAGAAAGAAAGAAAGAAAATAAATGTATGACGTTAGTTTAAGTGAATGAAATAACATCAGGAAGGTACGCCAGAGGATGAGGGAAACTGCAAAAAAATAATAATAAGGTCCAATATGTTCTTTTTATTATTATTCTGAGAAAACAGTCAGAATTCTGAGAAAAAAAAGTTTGAATTCTGACTTTAATCTCATAATTCTGACTTTTTTCTCAGAATTCTGTTTTAAATGTACTTTGTATCATTATTCTGAGATTAAAGTCAGAATTCTGAGGAAAAAAAAGTTTGAATTCTGACTTTAATCCTGGAATTCTGACTTTTTTCTCAGAATTTAGACTGTTTTAAATATTTTGTAATAATTATTCTGAGATTAAAGTCAGAATTCTGAAAAAAAAGTCTGAATTCTGACTTTTTTCCATTAACCATTAACATTATTACATGTAGGTCTTCAACGATTATTAACAATATTTATTAACACTTAAACATCCTAAAAATAGAAAGTATCAGAAATAAAACAGGATAGTTCTGCCGATATAGAATAGAATAGAATAGAGATAGATAGAATAAACAATATGAATAAAAAATTAATGTCAGAAAAGAAGAAAATAACAAGTATAAAATTACAAAATGCTAAATAGTAAAATAGAAAACAATATAAAATTTCATAAAAGTAAAATAAGACTAGGACTAAAAGTAGAATAAAATAAAAATAGACATAAATTATCATATTTACAATATCAGTAACGGTATTGTATGTATGTCAGTGATTATTAGCATATTAACAGTGTGTATATCTGTGAAAATATTGATATTTGTATAATATTGAATAAATATTGCAGTGTTAGTGCAAGAACAGAGGATTATTGTACATCTTACTGCACATAATTCATGTTATACAGGGTTAATGTGATTAGGAAGTGAGTTTTAGTCCGTTTGATTGATTGATTGATTGATTGATTGATTGATTGATTGATTTTTTTATTTTATTTTATTTTTGTTTATTTAGTATAGAATTATTATAGAATAGAATAAAAAATAGAAAATAGAATATAAAATTTCATAAAATAAAGTAAGACTAGGACTAAAAGTAGAATCAAATAAAAATAGACATAAAGTATCAGTATTTACAGCATTAACAGTATTAATAGTATGTATATCAATGAATATTAGCAATATTACCAGTGTGTATATCTATGAAAATATTGATATTTGTATAAATATTGAATAAATATTGCCGTGTTAGTGCAAGACAGAGGATTATTGTACAGCTTACTGCACATAATTCATGTTATACAGGGTTAATGTGATAAGGGAGAGTTTTAGTCCGTTTTATTTATTATTATTATTATTTGTTTTTTTTATTTTATTTATTTATTTATTTATTTCGTTAGTAAGTTAGTTAGTTAGTTAGTTACAGGACAATGTCTGTTGGCGTTAGTTGCAAAAAATACGATGCGTGCACCAGCTTTAGCAGAGAAGCTAGTTTCCATCTATTTCCATCTGTTGTCTATTATTAGTTATATTATCCCTTTCATGCACGAATTATGAGAACCTTAGTCAAGATTTTTTTCTTCAGTGTTTAGCCATGAAAAACACAATGCGATCGAGTTTTTTTTTTCTATGGAGTTACAAAATATCCATGCATTTAATTTTTGAAGTAAAGAAACATGTGTTTAAAACCCAATATCAGAGACTGATATGAAAACAATGAAAAAAACATTTTTAATGCCGCTAATCTTATGTCTTCTCACATTTTAACATATTCTAATGCTAGTAATTACTCACTTCATGGAGATAATATGCAAAAAAAAAACCTTCTTGTCTAACAAATAACAATTGATTTACACTCAAACAGTTAGTGCAGATCAGGTTTATCAGGAACAGCAAAGTTACAGTAATGATCTGAATTACAGTGTATGGGATGGTGCATAAGTGTCCACTGTGTTGGCTGATATGGAACTAAAACAACAAAACCCATGAATATACAAGAGAACAGCTGGAGAAGAACTGTCCACTGGAGTGGGCAGTGCATGAAAGGGTTAATGTTCATGGAAAACCATGAACATTGTTACATGTAGGTCTTCAACCATTAACACTTAAGCATCCTAAAATTAGAAAAAATAAAGAATAAAATAGGATAGTTTTGTCGATTTACACTAATCTAAGTAATTTTCCCGCCTCACCCGATGTGGAAGCAGACGTAAACCCTCATCTTTCAGCAACCGTACGTTCAGCCTTTGAGAGTGGAAAAGCCCAGAGGTAAGATTCACCATATCTGAGCGGCTGATGCACTTGTAAGCTTCCACAGGCTGAACAGATAAACACATGTCTGCTTCTCTTCCATTCTTTGGGCTCTTGTGCTTATTTATTTGGGGTTCGTCAGCCCTGGATGAGGCACTAATCCCCGTGTTCTCCTCTGAGGTGAATGTTTAGCCCAGAGTCAGTCTGTATACATGCAGAAGGAGCTTTGCACTAAAACTACTCATATATTTCAGGAGCGTCTTTAGAGCCGAGCCATGAGCAAATACCTGCAGAGTATTAGCAGACCCATCCCACAGGCTGGAGGTGACTTTACCTGGAGAAGACTCGGGATTTATCTGAAAGATCTGGAAATATTAGGAAAATACATCTATAAAGCAGAGGGGCTAAAGTCGTATCTTCCATTCAGTCCAATTGGATCTGAAATAAACTACTAGCATCATAACATAAATAACAACGACTTTTTCTTTGGTTTAGTGCAATGAAAAGCATTCAATTATGAAAATATTACATTACAAACTAAGCTTTAACAAAAAACATGAAAATAACCTGAAAAAGTGAAATTCATAAAAAAAAAAAAAAAGAAAATTTGAATTAAGCAAAAAGCTGGAAAAAAGCTGGAAATATTAGGACAACACATCTACAAAGCAGGGGGTTAAAGTCATTTCTTCCCATTCAGTCTAATTAGATCTGAAGTAAAGTAAAGCATCATAAACTATAAATAAAATAATGACAACTTTTTCTTTGTTTAGTGAAATGAAAAGCAGTAATTATGAAATTTTTATATTTACAAACTATCCTTCAACAAAAACATGAAATAACCTGAAAAAAGTGGAAATTCGTAAAAAAAAAATAAAAAAATTAAAAAAAAATCTTGAATTAAGCCAAAAGCTTGAAAAAAGCTGAAATATTAGGAAAATACATTTATAAAGCAGAGGGGTTAAACTCATTTCTTCCAGGAGTTGTATTCAGTCCAATTAGATCGGAAGTAAAGTACTAGCATCATAAACTATAAATAAAAATAATGACAACTTTTGTCTTTGTTTTAGTGCAATAAAAGCATTAAATTATGAAAAGATTTACATTTACGAACTATCCTTTAACAAAAACATTCAAGGGGGATAAAAGGCAAAAAAAATCTTAAATGAAGCAAAAAAAAAATCTTGAATTAAGCAAAACAAAATTGTAAATGTAGCAAAAAAAATCTTGAATTAAGCAAAAAAAATCTTAAATGAAGCAAAAAAAAAATAATGTTGAATTAAGCAAAAAAAAATTAATTAAGCAAAAAAAATCTTGAATTAAGCAAAAAAAAAAAAAATCTTGAATCAAGCAAAAAATCTTGAATTAAGCAAAAAAAAAAATGTTAATGTAGCAAAAAATCTTGAATTAAGCAAAAAAAATCTTAAATTAAGCAAAAAAAAATATGTTGAATTAAGCAAAAAATCTTGAATTAAGCAAAAAAAATATTGAATTAAGGAAAAAATCTTGAATGAAGCAAAAAAAATCTTGAATTAAGCAAAAAACTTGAATTAAGCAAAAAATCTTAAATGAAGCTAAAAAAAATCTTGAATTAAGCAAAAAAAAAATGTTGTATTAAGCAATAAAATATTGAATTAAGCAAAAAAAAAAAAAATCTTTAATGAAGCAAAAAAAATCTTGAATGAAGCCAAAATTAACAATCTGCAGTATTAACATATCCTGCCTCAGCTGATCGTTTCTACATGTGTATTATGGATCAGATCTACAAATACACAAAACGTTTAATAACAGGCAGAACATTGGTACAGTTTTGGAGTTTGGAACTAAAATGAGTTGGACTTTGTTGACTGTTAATATTTTCCCTTTGCAGATTGCATGCCCATGGGCCGGATCAGAACCTTTGGGGGGCCGGTTTGGGTCCATGTTGACCCCCCTACTCTAGAAAGTCTGATTCAGTTCAAGGGGAAATAGCACTAATGTGCAAACGTCATGTCATTAGTCCTTCCACTGGAGCAGACTGAGTGCACATGCTGTTTCATTTGGGACCACAGTCAGTTTGTCGTTCGTTTGTCCCGTTTTGACTCCAGAACTGAAATCCATGCAACAGGATGAGATCCACTCTGGATGAACTCCTAAAGTCCAAGGCAAACTCAGGGCTCAGGACGGATATCTGTCCAACTGCTCCTGCTGTAGACTAGAAACCCCCCTGGCAGGACTTCAGAGGTCACCGAAGTCACCGTTGTAGAGCAGGGGGGTCCAACATTGTGACCCACTGGCCAAACCCGGGCCCCCAAAGGTTCTGATCCGGCCCATGGATGAATCTGCAAAGGGAAAATATAACAGTCACAAGTCAACTCATTTTGGTTCCAAACTCCAAACTGTACCGATATCTGCCTGTTATTAAACGTTTTGTGTATTTGTAGATCTGCTCCATAATAAACATGTAGAAATGATAAACTGAGGCAGGATTTGTTAAAACTGCACTTATTTTCCTGAAGAATTTTCAGGTTTTTCAGGTTATTCACATTTCTTTGTGAAAGGATATCATCATGATACTTTTCATCTTTGTTTTAGTGTAAAAAACAAGTACTAAAGTAGTAATGTACATGCAGTGGGATGATGAGAGTGAATGACTGGATGTGATGAATTTTTTTGTATATAGATAGAGTTATAGCAATGCATTTTTTTTACTGCATTTGTATCTTTTAGTTTTTATTAATGTCTGTTTTTTAATGAAAAAAAGCCTTGAATGAAGCAAAAAAATCTTGAATTAATTAAGCACAAGAAAACTGAATAAAGCAAAAAATCTTAAATGAAGAAAAAAATTTTTGAGTGAACCAAAAAAATCTTGGAATAAGCAAAAAAGCTTACATGAAGCAAAAAATCTTGATTAAGCAAAAAAAATTGAATAAAGCAAAAATCTTAAATGAAGAAAAAAAAATCTTGAATGAAGCAAAAAAAAAATCTTGAATGAAGCAAAAAAATCTTGAATCAAGCAAAAAATCTTAATACAGCAAAAAAAAATCTTGAATTAAGCAAAAAAAACTTGAATAAAGCAAAAAATCTTAATGAAGAAAAAAATCTTGACTTAAGCAAAAAAAAAAAACTTGAATAAAGCAAAAATCTTAAATGAAGCAAAAAAAAAAAAATCTTGAATTAGCAAAAAAAATAAAATCTGCCAATGGAACCAGTGAAAATGATGTTGTTCAGATTTGTTGAAATCAGATTTTCCAGATCTATTGTCTCTAAATCAGTTCTTCTGCCTCACAGTACAGTTCCTCTTCAGGTGATCGGCTGATTTTCAGTCTGATCAGATAGTTAGAAAATACACTTGGTCAGAGTTAGATTGTTTCCAGAGTCAGATCAGCTAAAATGAGTGTGACAGCCCCCGGTTTAGAGAAACGCCATTTTCATTCTGACTGTGAGTCCAGAACACTGGACCACATCTGGACCACATGGACTAGACTGAACGTCCATGAGCGTTTATGAGATGGAAGCCTGCCGTCTACCTGGGAACACTTCACACATGACTATTACCAGGCCCTTTTTTATTATATTCAATAGAAATTAAGTCTCAGAGGAAGCCCTCGACCTGTAATCGTCAAACTGTTGAACTTGTCCGTCACTTTTCCCCGGTCCGATTCTTCACAAAAGCCCAGAAGCTTAAAGGTCAGATGGTTTGTGGAAAACGGCACAGTCAGCAGAGCGACCGCAGGGATGGGAAATGTCAAGTGCAGCTGCTTCATGTGTGTTTTGGCGGTGGCTTCATCGGTGCATTTATGCGGTGGAATCCTGCAGGAGTGGGGGACGGTCCTCCCACTGAGCGGGACGCCGGCCATTTGGAACGAAAGACAGACAGAAGAAACAGAAAGAAAATCCGACAGAGCGTTCACATTAATGCACCTTTTAGAACCTGCTCTAGCTGAGGCCTGCATAGGATTATTTAAGAGGAAATACCAGGATTTATACATACTGTTATAGATAGATAGATAGATAGGATAGATAGATAGATAGATAGATAGATAATAGATAGATAGATAGATAGATAGATAGATAGATAGATAGATAGATAGATCTACCCTATAACAATAAGTAGCACAATTAACAAGATAGGAAGACAGATAGAAAAAAAAAGTTTAAAAAATAAAATTTAAAAAAAAAGCAACAAAATTAGTGAAAAATGACCAAGCCATTTTGATGACAGTGTTTTGTTTTTTTTTTTGGACGTAGCAAATTGTTACATCATGCAAAACTGCGATGGAAAAACCTGTTTCCACAACTAGGTCACACGAGTCATAAGAGTTAGGGTTAGGGTTCCGTTAATTTTGTTTGTCAAAAATAATAATATTTGGAGCGTTGAGATCCAGTGGATCAAATATGATACAAAATTGAAACTCAACATGGAAACTGATCAATTTCCATGTGTGAGTTTTGAAAATAAAAATGTTTTGGTTGTTCAGAAGGACCAGTAAAGGCTCCAGGAGAATTTTCTGTTCATGGTTTAATGGTTCAGGCTTTACCGGGTTAATATAGAGCACAGGTGCCAACATGCGGCCCGGGGGCCAAATCCAGCCCACCTAAGGGTCCCATCTGGCCCATAGGATGGATTTGTGAAATACAAAAATTACACCGAAGATATAAACAATCAAGGATGTCAAAATCATTTTAATTCAGATTCCACATACAGACTAATTAGATCTCAAGTGGGTCAGAACCAGTGAAATACAATCATATTAAACCTATCAATAATGAAAACAGCCCATTTTCCTCTTCGTTTTAGTGTAAAAAGTAAAATTACATGAAAATGTTTGTTAAAAAACTGTTGTTTTACAAAAAATGTGAATAACCTGAAATGTCATAAGATAATAAATGTCATTTTACTATGATTCTGCCTGTTAGTAAATGTTTGGTGCATTTATAATTGTAATGTAAGTTGTAATGCACATTGTGTAAAGGATAAACTGATAATCTGAGGCAGAATATGGTTAAAATTGCAGTTGTTTTTCTAAAGACGTTTCCGTTGTTCATGTTATTCAGATTTTTGTAGATGTAAACATTATCACAAATTAACCATTTCATGCACGACTTATGGGAACCTTAATCAAGATTTTATCCTGAGTGTTTTATCTCTGTTTAGGCGTGAAAAAAACACTGCAATTGAAATTTTTTTATGAACCTATTTTCATGGAATTGCAAAAAATATCCACTCAGCTGGACACCATGTGTTATTTTTTTTCTGATATACTGTGTGAAAGCTATGAAATACATTTTTTTTAATGCTGCTAATCTGATGTTTGTCACATTTTAAACATACTATAATATTAGTTATTACTCACTTTATGGAGATAATATGGAAAAAAAAAAACTTTTGTTTAAAAAAACTGTTAATTACAGTCTAATAACAATAACAAGGAATTGATTTTCCACTCACATGTTGATGCCGATCAGGTTATCAAGAACAGCAAAGTTACAGTAATGGTCTGAATGTCAGTGTTTGGGATGGTGCATAAGCGTCCGCTGTGTTGGAGATATGGAACTAAAACAATAAAGTCAATGAAAGAGAACAGATTTGAATAGCTGTCCACTGTAGTGACCAGTATACATGAAAGGGTGAATTTGACTTTTTCACTGTATTCTTTACTGGTCCGACCCACTGGGAGATCATATTGGACTGAATTTGGCCCCTGAACTAAAATGAGTTTGACCCCCCTGATATAGACAATATTTGTCTGTATGTGGAACATGTCATTTTACGCTTTTTTTTCTCTAAAACAAAGATGAAAATTATTATAATGATACTGTTATGACAGTATTTTGCTGGGTGACCTACTTGAGATCGAATGGGTCTGAATGTGGAACCTGAACTAAAAGGACCCCGCTGACTGTCCACATTTGACCCTTAGTCGGTCCAGTTTTTGGGCCACGGACCATGTATTTGACACCATTGGATTTGTGCTGAACACACAGTGACTGAACACTGTTACGCTGTTAACAATAGAAAACCAACCATTGTAACGAGAAGAAAGAATCACATTAAAACTGTGATTTGTTTTTTTTTAAACTGTGGTTGTAGATAAACTTATTTCTTTTCTTTAAATTGGCAACTTTAGCGAAAAACAGGGGAACACTTCAGATAATGTTGGGCCCCAGACTCAGTGAAGGACAGTCATTTCATTAACAAATAATAGGAGGCTGTTTTTTTTTTTTTTAATGGTCTATTTCAGCACTTTTCCTTCGACAGTGTTTATTTAGCTGTCCCTTTTTCTTTTTTTGTCCTTCTTTGTAATCGTCTAAATTAACCTCCTGGGATGTTCTGGTTTGCTTGTTTACGTGGCGCCGTGGAGACGTTTCCCCTCAGGTTTGTTTGACCATATGTCAGCGCAGCAGTGACCGCTCGTCTGTCCGCTTTGATGACGTTTCTTGGTCCAGTTCCAGATTAAGCCCTTGATAATGAGCAATTATTGCACACTAACACAATCCACGCCACGTTCCCACACTGACTGGCACTGACGCTGTGATACAGGACCGTCTGATACTGTCAGTTTTTAATGACAGCGCTCAGGAATTTGTTCGGATTTTAGTTTGTTCACCCAAAGTTTCTCAGATTTTGCTGCTGCAGGCGCTGCGCTAACCCTGTTTCCCACAATGCATGTCGCGACAAAAAAATTCCGAAGATGCCCGAGTTCCCTCCCAGCTCTGAATGTAAACACATGGTTTTGTTCTGGTGGATGGCACTAAGAAACTGTTCATTGTAATGCAAGAGATTCAGCTGAGGAATGACAGACAGACCAACAGATTTGTGATACTGAGGATTGACTGAGGATGGACAGATGTGAGGAAAAAATGTGTCATGAAAGTCTCCTGCACCTTGAATGATGACAGGACATGAACATGTCCATGTTTCTCCAGTGGCTCAGAGCGGACTTCTGTCTCATCTTTATTCTGTTTTATACCTGCTGCTTCCAGCCTTAAGGCACATTACTACCAGGGGTGGCCATGGTTCAGGTGGTAGAGTGGGTCTGTCCAATAACCAAAGAGTTGGAGTTCGAATCCCACTCCATCCTAGTCAGTCCATTGTGTTCTTGGGCAGACACTTCACCCTCCCTGCCTCCGGTGCCACTCACACTGGTGTATGAATGTTTGGTGGTTGGTCGGAAGCAGCCACGCTTCTGTCAGTCTGCCCCCCCCCCCCCCAGGGCAGCTGTGGATACAGATGTAGTTTACCACCACCAGAGGGAGAATGTGAGGAGCGAATGAAGAATGGATCAATAATGTAAAGCGCTTTGGGTGTCTAGAAAAGAACTATATAAAATCTAATCCATTATTATTACACTGGGTTACAAAAAAATGTTTTTTGCAAGTTGTCTAGGTTTTTTCAGCTGAGTTAGGACATTTGAACCGCTAAATCCAAAAATGACATCTGTTTTTCTCAGTCAGGTCAGGTTTTTTTGCTAATTGATTTTGAAAAATTGATCTCTCACAAAACTGATTACATTTTTGTGACTTTATCAGTTGATTTTTTATATAGTTTCTCACCCAAAATAGGTTTTAAGAGAAAAAAATCATTTTCTAACAGGATTCCTGTTAGGTACAATGGTGTATTCACTGCAGATGGAGCAGAATACATCAGGCTTATTTTTGCAAGATCTTCTATCGAAGCCATTTCATTCACCGGTAATATTAAAAAACCATTAATCATAAATTGGCAAAGTAAAATCTCAGAACTCGTTTCTTGCAAGAAATGTGAAAGAATTTTGTATCATATGATGTGAAAATGCCCATAAAATGTAAGCAAAAATGTTAAAAAGCCAGTATGTAGCAGAGTTCAGAAAGTTGACCTGATTGAGCAAAATTGATGTGATTTTTGGATTCAGCACCAAAATGATCCTAATCAGCTCAAAAAACTGAAACAATACATTTGTTGTTGACCAGTGTAATTATTTTCACCCTGGGGCACTGACACCAGTCTGGCCCCTGAAACAGACTCATGTTGGGCCCTTGGTACAGAAACTCACTGGAGGGGGAGGGTGGGCGGAGCTTCCTGATTTCCACTTTACTATTCCTCTAACTCCGCCCTCAGCCACAGGTGATCCAAGTTAATATTTCTAGAACGACTGGCTTCTCTGTGACCCTGCCATCCGCTGGCTTGGTTCCTCCATGTTTGAGTTTGAGGCCAGGAGGACCTTCCTGTGGAGGGTTTTCCACACCCTTCCTCTGCGTTGCTCCTGCAGCAGAACCGACGTGAGCACGACCCAAGACGCCCCGAGCCGGCCACGCTTCCACATCAGCGGTTTCCGGGTCAATTTACTCGCAGTCCTGCTCTGAAAAAATCGATCTCATCCACCTTAATTGAGTTATGCAAAATTAAAAGAAATCGATCCAAAATCAATCAGATCAATCAGCCTAGTCTCCATGACTGTAAATGCTCTGCTTGGGTCTGAACTCTTCATTTCACTCCACAGGTCCATCTTCAACCCTATTTCTGAGGAATGACACCAGAAAGGTGGTTTGGGCGCTAGCCCTTTAAATGCACATGAGACACTTCAGGCCCCGCCCCCTCCAGGTTCAAATTGTGCTTAATTTTCTTTAGACATTTCAGGTTGTTCATATTTGTTCAGGTTATTCACATTTACTGTGACAGGATAGGTTTGTAAATGTAATATTTTCATAATTTAATGTTATTTTCAAGGTCAGGTTACTTCATTTAATACCCGTAGGTAGATTTGTTTTGCAGTCTAGGTGATTGCCTTGGCATTACAACAACACATTACATTAAAACATGCAAGACAGGCACTTGATCACGCTTACAGACAGGACTAAAAGACAGGACAAAAAGTGCTCAGTGTTCCCACCATTCATCGGTATAGCAGCATGGATAAGGAAAGAATAAAATAAATAAGATCAAATAAATAAAAACAAGCTACGATAAAACCAACAAAAAAACCCAGAAAAGATACAAAACAGTCTGGGATAAAAACCAGGATAAGAACTAAAATTAAACAATTTAAGAATTTAAAAATTTGAAGTCACAATAATAATAAATAGAGCAAAGAAATGGATAATGTCACTATTTCTTCTTGAGCTCAGTGACGGCGACAGGAACAAAGCTGTTTTTATAAACGCTGTGTCCTGCACCTGGTACTAAGAACCTCTGTCCAGAGGAAAGGACGCTGGAATTCACCTGGTAAAGGATGGGATCATTGTTAAGAACTGAGCATCCATCCTCTGGACCTGTTTAGTGGACAGGGGAGGCGGGACAAGACTGGGACTCACCAATCAGGCGACTGGACCATCTGACTTTGATTTAGTGAGTTTCTATGCAACGGACGGCTGACCGAACCACGGCACCAGACAGAAAGAGAAAACAGACTCAATAAGGACGATAAAACAAAGTTAAAATGGTTCGGTCTAAAACAAAAGACAAAAATTGGAAGTTGTCATTATTTATAGACATAGAGTTATATAATATTTTTCACATCAAACCGGAGAAGAAAATGCAGAGTCATTATTTTGTGTAGGTTATTATGCTGTTATTTTACTGCAGATCAGGGCTGTCAAAACTCATTTTCATTCAGGGGCCCACTTCAACCTAAATCTGATCTGAAGTGGGCCGAACCAATAAAATTATAATTTAATAATATATAAATGTCAACTCCAAACTTTCCTCTATTTCTGAGTAATGACAACCAGAAGGGTGGTTTTGAGCGCTGGCCCTTTAAATGCAAATGAGCCACTTCAGGCCCCGCCCCCTCCAGGTTGTTGGCTGTGCTGCTCTGTACCAAATAAACCCCGTTCCTCAAACAGGTCCTTTCCATCAGTTTTCTTCAGACACGTTTAACAGAAGCAGATGTTCCCGTGTGTCTGTTTTGGAGGCGGACAAAGGGTCAGCTTCAATCCTGATTAATCCCAAACCAAATTAACTTTTGTCTCCACTTTCTCCCCGTCGGCTCCCACCTCAGCCTTGATTTATACACTTCCACCGGCGCTCCAATGACAAACGCCATGCACCGCTGCCTCCTGTCAGCTCATCTGTCTGAGAAACAACAGAAACTACAGGGAAGTGGAATCAGCAGGACCGCTGTCTGTCCCCTCCAGCACTATGTGGACAAAAGTATGTGGACACACTGAACTCAAGTGTTTCTTCTCTAACAAAACAATAAGGACTAATGTCATATTATAGCTTTATATTGGGATAAATATCATTGCACTGGTTTAAACTGTTATCTTTGTTTCCAAAATGACTATATGTGTAAGCAACAAATGAATAAAAATGAATAACACAAGTATCAAAAAGAACAAAAAAGCACAGAAAATGAACAAAATAAGCATCAAAATAAAAAAAAAATCAAGCGTCAAAATGAACAAAAAAGTCATATTATAGTTTTGTATTGGGATAAATATCATTGCATTGGTTCGTTTGGTTTGAATTGTTATCTTTGTTTCCAAAATGACTATATGTGTAAGCAACAAATGAGTAAAAATGAATAACACAAGTATTAAAAGAACAAAAAGCAGAAAAAATGAACAAAATAAGCATCAAAATAAAAAAATAAGCATCAAAATGAACAAAAAAGTCATATTATAGTTTTATATTGGGATAAATATCATTGCACTGGTTAGTTTGGTTTAAATTGTTATATTTGCTTCTAAACTGAGTCAGAGATGGATTTTGACTTAAATTCTCATATCTCAGTTATTTTCTTTTTTTTTTCTTTTTTTTTTTTTTTTTTTACCCGTGACTATGATTTTAAATGTTCTTCCTCTAAATTTCTAAAATATTTTTCATGCTCTGACTGTAAATGATCATTTTCGACAATAATTAACCATTAATTTTCTTTTTTGTGTGTGTGTATTTTGCTCATTATGACACTCTTTTCTTAATTTTTGTTCAGTGTGATGCTTATTTTGGTCATTTTTGTCTTCTTTTGATTCCGTTCATTAATTTTGTCGCTTATGCTGTTTTTGTTTTTACACATTTTATCCATGACAATGATTTTAAATGTTCTTCCTCTAAATTTCTAAACTGTTCTTCCTACTCTGACTGTAAACAATACTTTTGTATCCCAACTAATCATGTACTTTCTTCACATCTCACTGAGGAAGAAAAATCTCCCATTAAACTTTAAGGAAATATTGATGTTTCTAAACTATGTGGACATAAATATTGAGACACATCATGTCTACAGCTGTAAAATGTACTGTTCATGAGGATTTCAGATATAAACATTAATATTACTTTAAAGTTTAATGGGAGATGTGAAGAAAGTAGATGGTTAGCAAAAACAAATCACAAAAATGAACAGAATAAGCAACAAAATGAATAAAAGTTAATAACACAGGCATCAAAAAGAACAAAAAAGCACAAAAAAATGAACAAAATAAGCATTAAAATAAAAAATAAGCATCTAAATGAACAAAAAAGCATCAAAATAAAAATAAGCATCAAAATAATAAAAATAAGCACCAAAAATGAACAAAATAAACACAAAAATTAACAAAAATGAAGAGCATCATAATGAGCATCATGTCTACAGCTGTAAGATGTCCTTCCTGTTCATGAGAACGTCAACAAAAACATCAATATTTCCTTAAAGTTTAGTGGAGGTAGAACATTTAAATTCATAGTCATGGATTAAAAAAAAAAAAAAAAGCAATATTGAGAGAAATGAAGGTAAAAACCATCTCTGAGGCCTTTTGGAAGCAAAGTTAACAATTTAAACCAAACTAACTATAGTTTCTATTTTATCCCAATATAAAACTATATTCTGACATTAGTCATTATTGTTTTGTTAGAAAAGAAACTCCTGAATTCTTCGTGTCCACATACTTTTGTCCACATAGTGTATGAATATTTGCAGTGTTGTTGTTGTTTCCTGCAGATTCCTTCTCATCCTAATCAAGCGAACTTTAAACTGCTCATCAATTTACTTACCCGAAAAGGAGCAAAGCGCTAAGTAGCGTACAAGTAATTAACCTACTGTCCTCCTGAGAACATCTGACCATCACCATTAGCATCGAGAACCATCTGGAATCAGGAAAAGCCCGCTCACTGATTAGAATCAATAATCCAATATCAACAGCAACAGATGGTGTCGACTCTAAGATGTTTTAACTTCGACAAACTAAATGGGAAACATTTCACTAGAACAAATCTGAAAAGGATGTATGTTTCATATTATTTATTTATTTATTTATTTCTCTCTGCTCTTTTTCTTTTTTGTTCTTGAAGCGTCTTTGAGTGTCCAATAAAACGCTATATAACTGTAATGTATTATTATTATTATTATTATTATTATTATTATTATTATTATTATTATTATTATTATTTAATAGGGACTGTGCACATTTATGAACATAGCTGTATAAAAAATACACCAGAATTAGTAAAAATAACTACTTTTCATCTGTAGTCCCTCGGCAGATGACAGAAATAAGATATAAAACAGCCAACATAGTGCATCACTGTTCGCTATACATATATAATATGTATATTTGGTATGTATTTATATATTGCACATGTAGTATTTCACTGCACCACCTTTGGTTTTAATTACAGGAGACATTCACTGAATTTAACCAAATAAATTATTCAGATCCTTCCATGGATAAGTACTGCAGTGGTTCATAATGTTTCAGCTGGAACCAGTGACTGAAGTGTAACTGATGCAGGCAGTGTCCCTCATTTCTATAATGTCTAAAAGACTGGACAAAACACTGGAAAAATCTAAATCTTACTATGTGTATTTTGGTCATTTCTAGTCAAAATATGTCATCACACTTAAAATAAGGCAGAATCAAAACTGGGTAAAATACTGTAAAATACTATCATGATAACCTATAAACAATGACAACTACACATTTTCCTTTTTGTTTTATTGTAAAAAGTTAAATTACATGAAAATGTGTAGATTTACAAACTATCCTTTTACAAAAAAATGTGAATAACCTGAAGAAATATGAACAATCTAAAATTTGGCCAATATTCTGCCTGTTACTGAATGTTTTGTGTGTAAATTGATAAACTGAGACAGAATATTGTTAAAATTGCACGTATTTTCCTTCAGAAATTTCAGGTTTCTCAGATTATTCACTTTTTTGTGAACAGATAGTTTGTGCATGTAAACATTTTCAGAATTTAATGTAACTTTTTTGCACTAAAACATAGAGAAAATGGTGATGTCATTATTTATAGGTTATTATGGTATTATTTTACTGGTCCGACCTATTTACACTGGAAAAAATCTAAATCTTACCAAGTGTGTTTTTCTCATTTCTAGTCCAGATATCATATAATAAGATCAGACAGAATCACCTAAAGAGGAACTTTTCAGTGAGATATAAGAACTGATTTATAGACAATAGATCTGGAAAATCTGATTTCGAGAAATCTGAGCAAGATAATTTTCACTGGTTCCATTGGCAGATTTTTTTTTTTTTTTTTTTGCTTGAATTAAGCAAAAAATCCTGAATTAAGCAAACAAAATCTTGAATTAGGCAAAAAAAAAAAAAAAAATCTTGAATTAAGCAAAAAATCTGCCAATGGAACAAGTGAAAATTATTTTGCCAAGATTTGTACATTTTGCAGGTTTTTATGTTATTATTTGACTGTAGATCATATTGGTCTGAATGTGGAACCTGAACTAAAATGAGTTCGACAGCCTTGACTGTGGGTTGATTATTTATTTATTTATTTATTTAGCTTATTTTTTGCCTTTACTCATTTGATGCTTATGTTTGTCCATTTTTGGTCACTTTGTTTCTTATTTTGTTCACTTTGCTAATCAATCGAACATTTTTTTCCCTCTATCTATCTATCTATCTATCTATCTATCTATCTATCTATCTATCTATCTATCTATCTATCTATCTATCTATCTATCTATCTATCTATCTATCTATCTATCTATCTATCTATCTATCTATCTATCTATCTATCTATCTATCTATCTATCTATCTGACAGGTATAATGCAGTCAAACAGTTACAAGTTGCAGCTGATGTGATGCATATACAGTTTATAGCTTGTGCTAATTCTCAACTCCAGTCCCTGGTTGGGCTCCTTTATAACATTGTAGTACAAATATAAAATATGCATCATTTAAAAGGATCATACCATACATAGAAATATTATATCTAAATATACACCATTTAAAATTGTCATATCATACAATTCGATAATCCAGTGTTGCATTTATATATGATGCATTCATTCACTCACTCGTCGCCCACAATATACACAATATTTAGAATAGAATAGAATAGAATAGAATAGAATAGAATAGAATGCCTTTATGTCATTATACATATGTACAATGAAATGAAAAGGGACAACTCTGTAGTGGTGTGTAATGCAAAACAGTGTAAAAGAAAAGAAAAGTGTAAATATATGTACAGAATAAAATCAAGCATGTCACCAACCAAGAGGTTTACAACCATTTACAGATGACAACAGTTGTGTTGTCTTTAACCAGTTTTCGGTTCTGGTGGTGAACATCTTAAACTCTGACATGGATTTTATGTCTGATGCAGTGAGTTCCACAGTTTCATACTCTTACAGAACGACGACTGTCCCAAAGTTGTCCTGCAGAATGGACTTTGCACTTTGCAAATTCAGCCCACGGACCGGATTGGAACCTTTGGCGCGACGCATTTGGGTCCGGGGCCGCATGTTTGAAACCCCTGATTTCGAGCTTTATATGTTTATACAGGGTGGGGAAGCAAAATGTACAATATTTTGAGGCAGGGATTGAAAGACAGTGTATGACCAATTAGTTTATTGAAAGTCATGAGAATTTATTTGCCACAAGAAAATGTCCATAATAGAAAATGTTTTTATTCTATGTGTCCTCCTTCTTTCTCAATAACTGCCTTCACACGCTTCCTGAAACTTGTGCAAGTGTTCCTCAAATATTGGGGTGACAACTTCTCCCATTCTTCTTTAATAGTATCTTTAAGAAAGTGGACATTGCTGTGTGATGTTCTATTGGTGCATGTTCTAAAACGTCCCAAACAGCAGAATCCAGAGGGTTTAGATCTGGGCTAGAAGGCGGACATAAACATGATTCCCAAAAATTGCTAAAGTTGGATTTGTTGCTGTTGTCAACAAGTGTTTGGTGTTCTTGTGTAAGATTTTAACTTCAAATCCTATTTTTCTGCATTTCTAACGCTCTTGTTGTCTACCTCAAGTTCAGTTGCCATTTTTCTCATGGATTTGGTTGGATCCTTTAGGATTTTGGATTTGAGAGCTTTAATAAAAGCTCTGGTACGTTTTTTTGTTGCTTCCTCCACTTCCAGACTTTCTGGTCATAGTTTTGCTCATAGTCATTCTCTTCTTTCCATTATAAACAGTCTTTATGGACACTCCAACTGTTTTTGAAATCTCCTTTGGTGTGACGAGTGCATTCAGCAAATCACACACTCTGACGTTTGTTTTCCTGATTACTCATATGGGCAAAAGTTTGTGAAAAGGTATGGATAATAGTGTTAGGTATGATTATGACATCAGTATATGTTTGGGTTCAAAACAGTTGACGTAGTGCCTGCTGAGAAAAAACAACTACATGTTCATTGTAAATTTTGCTTCCCCACCCTGTATATTCTTCTCTTTTCTGTTTTATTGATCGTTTCTTTCCTGCTCCTTTTTGTTCAACTTAAATTCAGCGACTGTTACACTCAGTACTCTCCCTCTGGGATTAATAAAGTATTCTGATTCTGATGTAAACGGGCTCAGTGTCGGATCTGAGAGATTCAGGAGGAATAAGATTAGACGGTGAAACAGAGACAGAAAATGTTCGATCCAGAAGGTGTGATTGAGTCCTTGGCTGTCACTGGGTAAACACTGGCATTAAGGCGGAATAATCCAACATATGGTGTGAATGTCAGCCCAGGCTCTGGATGTGTGTGTTCTGGAAACCCTCTGCATATTTGGCTTGGTGTGTGTTTGTGTTTGTGCATGCGTGTAATTATTTTTCGTTGTTTGTCAGGCGCTCCGTGAAGAGAAATCGTCCCACGAGAAGGACATGAGCAGCATCCGAGGCCGCTACGAGGAGGAGGCCAGTCAGATGAAGGAGAGCCAGGCCCGGGCTCTGGAGGACGTGGCCAAGAAACACAGAGTGACCCTGGAGAACGCACTCAGCAACGCCGAGAAGGACAAGAACCGCCTGCTGGCCGTGAGTACACGCACCGACGCGTAGCATGGTTCATTCAGTCACCGCCGTACGAGTATGAGGACACCGGACAAGACTGCAGCACTCACAGCTCTGAATGCCTTTAACCCACTGGTGTCAAACATGCGGCCCGGGGGCCAAATCGGGCCCGCCAAAGGGTCCAGTCCGACCCTTGGGATGAATTTGTGAGAACATTACACTAAAATATGAACAATCCTTTTAGTTCAGGTTCCACATTCAGACCAATTCAATCTCAAGTGGGCAGGAGCAGTCAAACACTATAATGACATATAAAAACAACTTCAAATGTTTCTCTTTGAAAATGTAAATATTTCATGTATTTACACTAAAAACAAAGTCTAATTTTGCAAAAAATGTGAATAACCTGAAATGTCTTAAGAGAAGTAAGTACGATTTTAACACCATTCTGCCCGTTACTTAATATTTTGTGTGTATTGTAGATCCACTGTGATCTGTAAAGTTATAATGTGAGTAAGTAAAGTTTTATTTATATAGCAATTTTTAAAACAACATGTTACAAAGCGCTTCACATAAAGAAGAGACAGATCAAATCAAATCAAATTAAATCAAATTTTAAGCCAATTTACAGAAACCCAACAGAATCCTCCAGGAGCAAACACTTATGATTGTGTATGACAATGTACATGTGTGAATTATAAACTGAGGCATAATATTGTTAAAATTATACTTTTTTTCAGTTTGTTCATGTTATTCACATCTTTTGAGAGGATAGTTTGTAGATGTAAACCTTTTCATAATGTAAATTAACTTTTTTCGCTCTAAAACATAGAGAAAAGTTCAGAGTTGACATTATTTATATATTATTATGTTATTATTTTACTGGTTTGGCCCATTTCAGATCAAATTTGGCTGAATCTGGCCCCTGAACTGAAATGAGTTTGACAGCCCTGCTTTAACCCTTTCGTGCCTGAATTACACCGGGGAACACAATTTTTGTTGAGTTCGGTCTGACAGCTGTTTTTAACTCATTTTTGGGTGCGGAATCCAAAACTGATCTCAGTTTTTCTCTATCACGTCAAGTTTTTGAACTATAGGATCCCTGTTTTCTTAAAAAATATGAAAAATACTGTACTTAACAGATATGTGCTTGTTTTATCAAAATTTACAAATATTAACATACAATGAAATATCAAATCCCCTACGAAGTGAATCCTTGTGAATTTCAAAATCTGCATCATTGCTGTCACTGCGTTCTTCAACATCACTCAGATCTTCTAGAGGAGGTAGTTGTTTGAAAACTGGCACTGGAGTTTCAGCTGAATGAGGCATTGGTCTTATAGCTGACGGTAGATTAGGATATTCTATTTTACTTTTATTTTCTTGTTAAATCCTGATGTTTTCACTAAACAAAAGTAACAGTCTGTGCAATCTTTTTGCTCTGGCCAAACCATGGGGATACCAAATGCCAACTGCTTGTACACTTTGTGAGGGGCCCATGGCTTGTCTTGATCACCGAGTTTTACTTTAAAATATGCAAAATATGCTTGTTTGACAAAGGCACTGATGTTTGCCCTCTGACTTGGAATGGTGAAACTACCACAAATATAGCAAAAGGAGTCAGGGTTGTTTAGGCCTTTACGACGAGACGGTGCATGAGCGTCCACTGTGTCGGCTGATATGGAATTAAAACAACAAAATCAATGAATATTAAGAGAACAGCTGAAGAATAACTGTCCACTGGAGTGTCCACTGTGCATGAAAGGGTTAAACACAGAAGCAGAGGTATGCATTAGTGACACAACTCTGATAGGGCTCCCACACAGGCTGCTCAGCTCCAACTCAGACGTACATGGTTATAAAAGGCTTATTCTATTATAATAATATATGTAAGGGTGTGCTATTAATAATAGGTATCTATAATAATAATGTTCAAGTGTATAATTAATATATAACAACTACTACTATAATATAACTTTATAAGATTTAACATTTATCCCAAAAATGAAATAAAACACGTACAAAACAATGTCAGTACACTTAATTTTCAAGCAAACAAAACAACATAATGACAATAAAATCAGCATTAAAAGTGCAGTACTGTTTATATATGATTTCATAAATCAAAGAAAGAACATGTGCAGACAAACCTTTAAACACAGAAGCGTAGGCATGGATTCATGACACAACTCTTGATATGGCTCCCTATAAAAACAACCCTTAATACCATTACACTACCATATTTTTACTTGTTATAAGTTTATTTTTGTATTTTAACTCTCATTTAGAGCTAGCTTAACTGTAAAAACCACTAGCTTAGTTTATAGGGCG